>NC_083578.1:1338637-1351786 GCF_027579695.1 Neoarius graeffei
GTGAAAGAAAGCTAATGCGCTAACAGTAAAATTCCCAAACACTCCAGTTATCGACAGAGAAATGTTCTCCATAACGAGCTTGAAAGTTCAGAAATGTTCTAAACGCGACCAGGTGAGGTTCCAACCCAAACATCCCAAACTAAAGATAGAACCGTACACAGCTTTAGTTTGGGAACGATGAGCTCCTCTGTTTGTTTCTGTATCTCACTAACAGGAGATAAATGTGCTGTGGGTTTAGAAATTCAAGCATAAGTATGTACACTCCCCGGCCACTTTAATAGGAACGTGTTGATTGTAAGATCCCTGTTCTTGGCTGCAGGAGTGGAACCCAATGTGTTCTTCTGTTCTGCTGTTGCATGCTGAGATGCTTTTCTGCTCACCATGGTTGTAAAGAGTGATTATATGAGTTACTATATCCTTCCTGGCAAAAAAACAAAACAAAACTCAAACCACCTTGAATCTGTCCATTTCCCTCTGACCCTCTCTTATCAACAAGGCGTTTGTTTCCACCCACAGAACTGTCGCTCACTCACTCAGTGTTTTTTGTTTTCTGCACCATTCTGTGTAAACTCTAGAGACTGTTGTGTATGAAAACCCCAGGAGATCAGCAGCTTCTGAAATACTCAAACCTTCATGCTCCAACTGGATCAAACCAACACCCATACCACAGTGAGAGAAAGTCACACTGTGAGATCACAATGTTTCCCGTTCTGATGTTTGAACATCTCATCTCATCTCATTATCTGTAGCCGCTTTATCCTGTTCTACAGGGTCGCAGGCGAGCTGGATCCTATCCCAGCTGACTACGGGCGAAAGGCGGGGTTCACCCTGGACAAGTCGCCAGGTCATCACAGGGCTGACACATAGACACAGACAACCATTCACACTCACATTCACACCTACGCTCAATTTAGAGTCGCCAGTTAACCTAACCTGCATGTCTTTGGACTGTGGGGGAAACCGGAGCACCCGGAGGAAACCCACGCGGACACGGGGAGAACATGCAAACTCCGCACAGAAAGGCCCTCGCCGGCCACGGGGCTCGAACCCGGACCTTCTTGCTGTGAGGCGACAGCGCTAACCACTACACCACCGTGCCACCCATGTTTGAACATTGTGAACATTAACTGAAGCTCCTGATTTGTATCTGTGGGATTTGCTGCGTCGTGCTGCTGTCGAGGGATCGGCTGATTACAGAACTGCAGGCGGATGTAGGGGTGTTCCTAATAAAGTGGCCAGCGAGTGTATTTTCTTGTCAAACCAAAGCTAATGTTAGAGAATTTCCTGAAGGAGTGAATGTTATAGGGTCTCGTCAAATGTAGATGGTGGAAGTTAAATGAAATAAAATCTACGTCCTGCTTCACTCTGTCAGGGTTTACTGATGGTGGAGACCAGCACTGTGTATCATCACTTAAACAGAGAGAGAGAGAGAGAGAGATTGGTAGTGTGATAAGTATCATGAGCTTTCACAATCATCCACCACCTGCTTTATTGTAACAGGTGTGTGTGTGTGTGTGTGTGTGTGTGTGTGTGTGTGTGTGTGTGTGTGTGTGTGAGAAAGAGAGAGACACTAACTGGGACACTAACTGAAAGTATGAGTCACTTTCTTTCTTTCTTTCTTTCTTTCTTTCTTTCTTTCTTTCTTTCTTTCTTTCTGTTATGTTACAGTCTGTTATTTAAATTTTTCCTCATTCTCTCACTGCACTGCTCACATTCATCTTTCTTTATCCTTCCACTAACACACACACACACACACACACACATTGAAATATACTGTGTAAGTTACAGAGTGACATGTTAGTGATTAATGAAAGTGATTAGTGATATGATTAGGGATAATGATCAGTAATAGTGATTAGTGATATGGTTAGTGATATAGTTAAGGATAGTGATTAGTGATATTATTAGGGATGGGGATTGGTGATGTGATTAGGGATAGGGTTAGTGATGTGGTTAAGGATGGTGATTAGTGATATGGTTAGGGGTATCGATTAGTGACAGGGTTAGGGATAGGGATTAGTAATTGAGTTAGGGATAGGGATTAGTGATATGGTTAGGGATAGGGATAAGTGACATGGTTAGTGATAGTGATTTGTGATTGGGTTATGGATATGGATTAGCGATATGGTTAGGGATATTGATTATTGATAAGATTAGGTATATGAATTAGTGATAGAGTTAGGGATAGTGATTAGTGATATGGTTATGGATTGGGATTAGTGATATGGTTAGGGATAGTGATTAGTGATTGGGGTATGGATAATGATTAGTGATATGGTTATGGATAGGGATGAATGACAGGGTTAGGGATAGTGATTAGTGATGTGGTTGGTGGTAGATATTAGTGATAGAGTTAGGTGTATTGATTAGTGATAGGGTTGATGATGGGGATTAGTGATACGGTTAGTGATAGTGATTAGTGATAGGGTTAGGGTATGGATTAGTGATATTAGTGGTTAGTGATTAGTGGTAGTGATTAGTGGTATTGATTAGTGATTGGTTATGGATAGTTGTCATGCATAGTGATTAGTGATATGATTAGTGGTAGTGATTAGTGATATTGCTATGAATAGTTGTTAGTGATATGGTTAGTAATAGTGATTAGTGATATGGTCAGGGTTAAGGATTAGTGATATTGTTATGTATGTTTTAGTGATATGGTTAGGAATAGTGATTAGTGATATTGTAATGGATATGGATTAATGACAGGGTTATGGATGGTGATTAGTGATAGGGTTATGTATAGTGATTAGTGATATTGTCAGGGATGGTGATTAGTGACATGGTTAGGAATAGTGATTAGTGATATTGTTAGGGATGGTGATTAGTGATATGGTTAGGAATAGTGATTAGTGATATTGTAATGGATATGTATTAGTGATAGGGTTATGGATGGTGATTAGTGATAGGGTTATGTATAATGATTAGTGATATTGTTAGGGGTAGCGATTAGTGATAGTGAACTCCTGCACTTCTTTGTGTATTAAACACTCGTCACTGATGATAAACTGCAGTGTAAAATGAAAAGCTCTGCACCAGCGTTGTGTTTTAAAGCTGAATTCAGTAAAATTGTGAAACTTGAACACCACATTTACACAACATGTACCACACTCATTCTGCTGAAACACAGCAACAAACAACAACAACCAGACAACAAGAAACAGTAAATACATCTCACACAGGGATAAATACATTCATTAATAATGAAATGAGTTTATATGTTTACAGCTGCTGAGGGTTAAAGACGGCGGCTGTTAAAAGGAAATACGGTGATTTTATTTGAGATACGTGAAATCAGAGTGAAATGGTATTAATGAGCTGAAAGGGTCGAAGGTTCACAGTGAGATTTATTATAGTTTATTACTACAGAGCAGTGTGGTGTCGGAGACGTCTCACACACGTGTGTGTAAAACAGCTCATCTGTGCAGCTGTGTGTGTGTTTTAGCCCCTAAGCTGTGTGGCTACAACATGAAAGGAAATCTCATCTAACAGATGAAAAGAGTGACGTGTCAAGAAAAGTTAAATCACCACTGAATAAACCACACACACACACACACACACACACACACACGCACACACACACACGCTCGCAGGTGCTGATGGAGAGAAAATCTAGTGCACTTGACAGGCAGCGCTCGGCTCCTTTCATCTTATTCACAAAAGAAATTACAGAGAAAAGTTTCTCAGTGCGGGTGGGGTTTCCCTACACACACACACACACACACACTGTTTTTTCTTTTCTTTTCTTTTATATATGATACACCTTTTATAGTCTTTCAGATTAGAATGATTTTTTATTAAAATATAAATATGTGATGATGTCACAGTGCAGCCAACCAATGAGCAGCTTTGATTTAATGTCCCTGACCCTTACAGTAACTCCTCTCTGTCTGCTTATGTTTGGGACACACACACACACACACACACACAAATGCTGGGGCAGCAGCTGCAGTGTGTGTGTGTGTGTGATTCTGTGTCTAGAAGTCAGTGACTGACCTCACACACCTGTTCTCTTATCACGCTAACACGCTAACATGCTAGCTCAGGTGAGTGTGTACCTGCGCAGGTGAGTCATACACCTCAGTCAGAGCTCATTAAAGTGCTGCAGGTGGGTGAGAAGACATGCTCTCACTCACACACTCATCACATTACCTCATGTGTGTGTGTGTGTGTGTGTGTGGTTTGGGATGCAGCCCCAAGTTCTCTGCATGCCGTTCTGTATGTGATGAATGTTTTAAATATTTGTCATCAGTGGGATCTCTCTCTCTTTCACATACACACACAAACACATGGAGATTTGTTTGTGTGTGTGTGTGTGTGTGTGTGTGTAGGAATCCTCTCATATAGTTACTGAGTCTCAGCACATTGGTATGAAGTGGAACTTGTGTGTGTGTGTGTGTGTGTGTGTGGTCACTGCTTCAGATGGGTTAAATGCAGAGGAGGAAATTCACTGTACATGTGACAAATAAAGGATAAAGGCTTCTCACCCTAGTGTAGTGCACTCACAGTGTGGGGCTCGAGTGTGTGTGTGTGTGTGTGTGTGTGTGTTTTCATGGTATCTCTGCATGATGCAACTCTGTATTTAAATCAGCTCACAGGTTTCACCACATCGCATCACCTCACTGTGGCTAATCTCCCAGTAACCGTGGCAACAAGGAGATGGAGTATTCCTTTATCCAGCATCATGTGGCAAACCCCCCCCCCAACTGAACCTCAGTGAGCACTCAGACTGGGAGGGACAGCAGCCTCCTCAACCAATCAGAAGCCAGCGCCCAGCAGTATGAGGCAGTGGGATTGTTGCCGGCGGTAACAGCGCTCTGATTGGCTGGGAGATGCTGTGTTTGGGATTTTGTTGCTGCAGTTGATCCTGATTAAAGATTTATTTTTTTAGTTTTTACAGAAAAAACAGGTGCTTTAATCTGACACCTAAAAACAAACAGATAAACAACATCTGTAACAATAATAATAATAATAATAATAATAATAATCACTCTCTCTTTCCATCTGTACAATAGCACACACACACTCAGTTTGCTTCTGTTGCCGCAGAGATGGGATGCAAGCCTTTTAGCCAATCAGCATAAAGACCTGCAACAAGGTGAAATTCAGCACATCATACTGTATTTTAAATAAATAAACTTAATAAATAAATTTATGAACAGCGACAGTACAGCATTAGCAACATCAATACATACAATATTAATCATTTAACAAATTAAATCATCATTAAACTGTGAGCTTCTAACTGAAAAAGAGAAAATAAATGAGTCACATTAACAGAATACTGTTTCCACACACACACACGGTTTACACTATGCCCATACATGATGTGGTTAGCAGTTAGCGTCTGAGCACTGGGGTCCCCACACACACTCCTACACTCACACCAGTGTTAGCGTGAACGTGATTAACTTGTTTTCCTGGAAATCTCTTTTATCTGAGTTCAGTAGGTCAGACTGTGGGGCACAAGAACTAAAAACAAAGAAAGAGAATAATATTAGACAAAAAAAATCCAAGTAATGATGGAAAAGACTTGCTGAATAATCAGTGTTTTATACTTTAACACCGTCCACCTGCCGCGAGCTCACCGGTGGCTAACGCTAGCTCTGATCAGTTAGCGTGATTAACTCTGCTCTGGGTTTTATAAACGTGTGAAGTGTAGAGTGTGTTCTGATACACAGCAGGAAGGAGTGTGACGTGTTTATTGTGATGTGACAGAGTAACATTTAAATAAAAATTACTATGTGGCTTGCTAGCTTGTTCATATGTAGCAAATGAGATAATAGAAGATAATTTTACATTAGGAGGTGGTCATGGTTTGGCGCAGAGCCACTTTAAACTCTGTATAAGACGGTTTTTGAAAAACCTGAGCTAAAGATGCTGAAAATGTGGACTGATTTTAAAAATATGAGTAAAAACAGGTGACATCATGTAGCTTCAGTATAGCTAAGCTAATTTAGCTATTAGCATGTGTATTATAGCAGCTTTAAACCCGAGCGTTTGGGACGGAGCCGTGTTTCTGTCCTACATTCGAAAAGCTAAATATCAATAAACCTCTGTGGCGATGTCCACGCCGTGTCTCTTTATTTATAAAGCAGATATTTAGGGCAAAGCGTGTCCTTTCTTTTGAATGGTTAACACACACACACACACACACACACACACACACACACACTGCTGCACCCACATGTAGTCTATCAATCCTGACCTACTCTGAAATAACAACAGCTGCAGTGTGTGTGTGTGTGTGTGTGTGTGTTGTCCTTCATGCTGAGCCTGAGCACACATGTCAGTGTCGCTGTAATGTTTTAGCCGAAGCACTCGGGGCCCAAGCACCTGCTGAAAGATGGACAGAGGGAGCAGGTGTGTGTGTGTGTGTGTGTGGGGGGGGGGGGGGGGGGGGGGGGGTGTTCAGAAAATGTACATTCATCCTGATTTCTACTGCTTTAACACCACACACACACCCATGACCTCTGACCCCGTCTGTCAGTCCGATACCTGGTGTAATAAACACTACAGCTGTGTCTCAGATCAAAACCCAAAATGGCCACCGATCATAGAAGGAGAAAATTCTGTCTGTGCTTCTGTCTGGTAATGAAGTACAGGTTTGCTAAATACCTAGCACTGTTAGCAAACATGTCTGGCAAAGCTAGCATGCTAATCATGAGTGCTCGACAGTAACCGTGTTTAAAGTGCTCCTGAAATGAAAATCAGTGTTTCAGAGGGTTTTTTGTTTACGCCCCTTCCTGTTACAGACACAAACACAACACTATATCCAGGAAACCGTGCAATAATTAGTTCACTCACACTATTCTCTTAGAATTCGCTGAGAATAAATGGCTGGAATTTATACATGTAGAAAAGGGCGGAGTTTGTGTGATTTGGTGGTCATGTGACTTTCTGAAGGAAGGTTTAACCAGGATTTGGTAGGGGTGTGGCCTATTGCAAATATTATTGGCTGTTCAAGCACTCTGTCACTCTGACTTCCTGTTTCAACAGGAAATACACCAACATATAGAAGTGTCTGTCTGTTTACAGTGAGAAAGACAGACAGGAAAAGAGAGAGAGAGAGAGAGAGAGAGAGAGAGATCTGTGTAGCGTGATTTGGGTAAATCCCTCTTTACCTTGTTTCTGAATGAACCCTCACTGTAGTGCTCTTTGAAGTGACCTCAGGAATGATGATGTCTTTGATCACGTCCTTCACAGGATCTGTTCTTTCTGAGAGGAGGAGTGAAGCCCTGTCAATCATTTCAACAGAAGAAAAGAAAATCGATGATGGTTTTATTTTTACTGTATAGTGCACACAAACACCGTCACTGGTTCACTGTGGGCGTGTCCCAAACCAGGGTGTGATTTTAGAAACGCGTGACAAATCAGAATTTCCCTGTTTGATGTGTTAAACACAGTTCACTCAGTAGTGCACTCAGTAGTGTACAGAGTGAGTGAGTGAAGTGCACTTGGGGTGGAATGAGTCGGGCTGAAGGTGCAGCTGTGGTGAGTCTGGGCGTGTCCTCATCCTGTCTCCAGCTGCTGTGGTGTGGAAGCAGCTGTGCTCTGTAGCTCTGAGTGAAGTAGGGAGCTGCCCGAGTTCCCCTTGTTCCCCTTTGTGTGTGTGAGACTCCTTTCATGCACTCTGCAGTGTGAAACATCAAAGCAGTGAGTTTCAGCTGTCTCACACTAAACACACCCTGAGGGAGAACACACACGGGGTCAGAGGGACACTCGGAGTAGGGAACATGCTCATCCACTCTGTAGGGTTTAGGGGGGTTTGAGGTGAAACACTAACTGCTGTCTCTATCATTTTTCTTCTCTGTCTCTCTGTCTGTGTATCTCATCTCATTATCTGTAGCTGCTTTATCCTGTTCTACAGGGTCGCAGGCGAGCTGGATCCTATCCCAGCTGACTACGGGCGAAAGGCAGGGTTCACCCTGGACAAGTCGCCAGGTCATCACAGGGCTGACACATAGACACAGACAACCATTCACACTCACATTCACACCTACGCTCAATTTAGAGTCACCAGTTAACCTAACCTGCATGTCTTTGGACTGTGGGGGAAACCGGAGCACCCGGAGGAAACCCACGCAGACACGGGGAGAACATGCAAACTCCGCACAGAAAGGCCCTCGCCGGCCACGGGGCTCGAACCCGGACCTTCTTGCTGTGAGGCGACAGCGCTAACCACTACACCACCGTGCCGCCGCAGTGTATCTTATGTTGTATTAAATCTGGGTCAAACTAAAGTGTGTGTGTGTTAGACGACCCACATTGCATTTATACTTATTGTCTCCTGCAGTAGAAATGGGACGTCTGTGAGTAAACACACACACACACACGCACACACACACACACACACACACACACACACACACACACACACACACACACATTCTGTGTGTGGATCTCACGTGCTCTTTCCCTCTTGGCTGTAGTGTCTCTGCGCTGGCTCTCGTTGGCATCCCATATGAGCAGAACATGAATAAGTATTTAAATTCTTTTGTGCATTTTTTGTCCATGCAAGAAAAAAAATTGTGCTCAAACAGTTTTAGGGAAATTAATTGGGAAATGTTTTAATGATGTGGCATCACCCATCACCCTATTAATATTAATCACTAAAGAAATAATGCAGCAGGTGTGTTTATTTTGCACAGATGATGTACAAACAAATCAAAACTACTTCTGTTCATGTTCTCAGGTTTAGTTCAACACTCACACATACTGGTGCACACGTGTGTGTGTGTGTGTGTGTGTGTGTGCAGGATAAGGCAATGTGTGGGGTGTTTGCATGAGATTCATTTGTTGGTCATTCCTGGCTGTTGGTAGCCTGGGAAATCCCATGCTGCTTTGCACAATTGTTCCGATCTGAAAAGACAGCATGGAAACTATGGTCTAAAGGCTCGCCTGAATTAGGGAGCCAATCAGAGAGTGGGGGGAGGGGTGGAAAGACGGTGACGCGTACTACTCGACAAACGGAAGCTTGTAGTTTATTTGGGACTGTTTACGGATCACATTTAACATGGCGGTGAGCGATACGAACCAAACTTTCGATCAAGCTTTAGACACTGTTCTGAATAGTTTAGAGCGAAAGTTTGTTTTAAAAAAAGAACAGTTTTGCTTTGCCTTCTCTTTCTCTTTCCTTCTCTTCTTCGCCTCGTCTTCTTCATCGCTCTAACTACGTCACCGGGTACAACTGCCATGATTGGCCATGGGCTACGTATACACCAAATGATAGACATTCGCAACGTCCAATAAACGGCCGTTGACAATCGTAAACCACACCTCCCCTACGAGAAATTCAATAGGCGGATTCCAGACCATATTTCACTTGTGATATGGTCTGGTGTTAACCAGACTAGGCTGTTGGTGGAATTCTGGTTGAAAGTGACCCAGTCCGACCCGAGTCTGACCCACCTCGAGAGGGTTAACCCTTTCAGACACAGATCAGTGCAGGTATAACCTGGTTGGCCACTCAGTATGAAAGGGGCGGAACACGTTTACAGTTTTATTTCACTCTCTGCACTCTGAGCTCACACATGGTGTTGGGCTCTTCCTCTCTCTCTGGTTACCGGCTTCTCTCTGCAAATGCACATGAAGGACACACATCGATAAACCGCCGGCAATCCAACAAAAGTGAGACTCATCACACATTACCTGCTGATTCTACCTGCCTCCTCTCCATCCACAGCGGACACTCGACCACGTGTAAACACACAATGTAATAAAATTCACAATTTTGTAAATATATACTGTAGAGAACTTGTATCCTGGTATAATTGATATCCGAATGTTAGCAAGCTGATAAAGTAGCAAACAGCTGAATGTTAGCGAGTTTGTTAGCTTGATTGCTGGTTTGTTGTCTTTGGAGGGTGAATTTAAATCACACACTATAGTGTTTATGACAGTGTGATGTTAGTTATGTTGGTTATTTTCTCTTTTTTGTATTTTAGATTGTAGATAGATTTTTTTAGACTATTTGCATGTTTTTATTACGAGTACATAGATGTTATTTTAGATTTGTGTGTGTGTGTGTGTGTGTGCGTGCGTGTGATCTCTAAATCCTCTTATTGGGCTTTAAAACTGACTGATTTTAACACTTTCATCCATTTCCCTGTCACCGATTGGCTGTGTTCCCAATTAGTTATTACATCATAAATTGCTGCCTGAACTGAAAGTTCTGAGCTCTTAGTTTCAGCCCCAGTGAGCGTTACAGAACCGGTGACAGCACATGGTATATTAAAGGGGACATATTATGAAAAACTCACTTTTTCAGTGTTTTTGCACAAACATTTGGGTATCCGGAGTGCCTACCGATCCACAAACTCTGAAATACGACACACGGTCTGTTTCTTTTGTTCTGCCGCTTTCAGAAAACATGAAATTCAACAAGCCATTCGTATTCAGCTCCCCTTTCTATGTCACAAAGGAGTTCATTTGAATAATCCCACCCCCTCATCTGAGTATCTCCACTCATGGCTTGAGACCTGCCTTTGCGAATGAATATTCATGAAGAAAGTGGTACCTGGTTGGCTGGTGGAAGAGGGGGGTGGGGTGGGGTGGGGTGGGGTGAGCAGTTGCTCCAAATCATTTAAAGGAACAGACTCAAATCGGCCATTTTGATCAGTGCTGTATTGACAGAGTGAGAAGGAGCTGTGGGGTTTCATCCTTGTTGTATTTTGATCAAAGCATGTCACAGACATTTCATTAAGACCTCAGAGAACTGTGTCCACTTGTGGAAAAGGGGTAGAATTTGTCACGTAATAAGTGAGGTTCCCTCTCTGTCTGAGCAGCGTGGGATGAGTTCTGCACTGTGAGTTGACTCTGAGTCCCAAACCATAGAACAGGAATCAAATCCCGGGTTCATAACTGTGGAGTCCATAGTCATTATCACTGGAGTCTGAGTTCAGCCCACAGTCTCAAGTCACAAACTCTCAAGTGCAGTTGGAGTCCAGAGACCCTGACCATGGAGCCAAACTCAAGCCCAGAGTCCAATTAAAGGTCAGCGTCCTGAGGTACAGTGTCCAAGGTGAATCCTTCACTTCAAGCCTCAGGTTCTGAGTTAAATCAAGACCCTAGCTCTATAGTCCATGATGAATATAATCCCCACCTTTTAGAGTCACAGTTGTGGTTACCAGAGGACCCCCCCCCCCCACTGTAACCCTAGCTATGTAATTGGTGAGAGGCTGAGGGCTACTGAAACAGAGATTGGCGCCACCCAATGTGCCTCAAGGGCCCGGTTAGTTCTGGGCCAGGAGGCTGCCTGGGAAGATCAGGTCCTGGAAGGGATTTTGAACTGTAGTTGAGTCCTGAATCCTGATCAGCAGAGTCAGGTTCAAACCCTTAGCTCTAATCCAGCTGTAGTTCAGAGGCTCAAACTGTAAAATTCAACTTGAGTCCAGAGTTCCATGCCTGAGTCTGAATCAAGTCCACAGTTCTAGAGTCCAAGTTGAGTTTAGAGTCCCTTGCTATAGGGTCCAAATTGAGTCCAGATGCCTTAATTTCTGAGTCAAATCCAGTGTCCATAGTCAGAGTCAAGTCCTTAATCCCTGTCCCTTTAGTCCACGCTGAGTCTGGTATGCTTCAGTGTTCTAAAAGTTTTTAAACAAATATTGATTTCAGTTAAATTAAATAAGATAAAAGTGAAGTTGAGATTTAGCTCGTCTTCTCAGAAAGTGTGTGTGTGTTTCCAGGAAATCCCTGAACTACACACACTGTGATGAGAAACATCAGCTCTGAACCGAGAGATCAAATACTGTTACAAAACGCTGATCCACTTCCATTACAGTGTGTGTGTGTGTGTGTGTGTGCGTGTGTGCGTGTAGCAGTGAAGTGATTCCAGTCATGCCATTCGCATTCTCTGGCTGTGTATTAGGTGCCTGGCAGGTCAGTGTGAGGACTCTACCAAGAACTGTTTATACTCCACCAGTTAGTCAATTATTGTTATTTCTCACTTTTATTCCCCGGATCAGGGTGACTCCTGATTGGCTGAGAGCAGGCCGCAGTCACTGATGCGCTGTTGGGATGATGGTAAAAGGGAATTCTCGCACACAGCCTTCTCTTTAATTCATCGTTACAGGGAAGAGCTGAGGGGTTCGAGAGCAGATCACTGTTACAGACTTTAGCATTAGCTTAGCTGCTTCACTTCTGTACTTTAAATCTGTGAATCTCTTTAAACAAAACCTTTATTCCATGTGCAGCTTTTTCAAACAGAGCTGTAACATAAAGCGTGAAATGTGAGGAGCAGCTCGTAACAGCAGCACACAGACGAGAGACGAGTTTGGACATGTGGACATCTAAGACACTCATCACACACTTACAGCCTCTGACTCACACCTCTCTCTCACACACACACACACACACACACACACACACACACACACTCTCTCTCTCTCTCTCTCTCTCTCTCTCTCTCTCACACACACACACACACACACACACACACACACACACACACACACACACTCTCTCTCTCTCTCTCTCTCTCTCTCTCTCTCTCTCACTCACACACACACACACTCTCTCTCTCTCTCTCTCTCTCTCTCTCTCACACACACACACACACACACACACTCTCTCTCTCTCTCTCTCTCTCTCTCTCTCTCTCACACACACACACACACACACACACACACACACACACACACACACACACACACTCTCTCTCTCTCTCACTCACACACACACACACACACACACACTCTCTCTCTCTCTCTCTCTCACACACACACACACACACACACACTCTCTCTCTCTCTCTCTCTCTCTCTCACACACACACACACACACACACACACACACACACACACACACACACACACACACACTCTCTCTCTCTCTCTCTCACTCACACACACACACACACACACTCTCTCTCTCTCTCCTCACTCTCTCTCTCTCTCTCTCTCTCACACACACACACACACACACACACTCTCTCTCTCTCTCACTCACACACACACACACACTCTCTCTCTCTCTCTCTCTCTCTCACACACACACACACACACACACTCTCTCTCTCTCTCTCTCTCTCTCTCTCTCTCTCACACACACACACACACACACACACACACACACACACACACACTCTCTCTCTCTCTCTCTCTCACTCACACACAACACACACACACACACACTCTCTCTCTCTCTCGT
>NC_083578.1:1352286-1359786 GCF_027579695.1 Neoarius graeffei
CACACACACAGTCCCACCTACTGAACACACACACACACACCACCACTACACACACACACACAGTCCCACCTACTGAACACACACACACACACACACACACACACACAGTCCCACCTACTGAACACACACACACACACACACACACACAGTCCCACCTACTGAACACACACACACACAGTCCCACCTACTGAACACACACACACCACCTACAGAACACACACACACAGTCCCACCTACTGAACACACACACACACAGTCCCACCTACTGACAACACACACACACACACACACACACAGTCCCACCTACTGAACACACACACACAGTCCACCTACTGACACACACACACAGTCCCACCTACTGAACACACCACACACAGTCCCACCTACTGAACACACACACACAGTCCCACCTACTGAACACACACACACACACACACACACACACACACACACACACACAGTCCCACCTACTGAACACACACACACACAGTCCCACCTACTGAACACACACACACACACACACACACACACACACACAGTCCCACCTACTGAACACACACACACACACACACACACAGTCCCACCTACTGAACACACACACACACACACACACACAGTCCCACCTACTGAACACACACACACACACACACACACAGTCCCACCTACTGACACACACACACACACACACACAGTCCCACCTACTGAACACACACACACACAGTCCCACCTACTGAACACACACACACACAGTCCACCTACTGAACACACACACACACAGTCCCACCTACTGAACACACACACACACAGTCCCACCTACTGAACACACACACACACAGTCCCACCTACTGAACACACACACACACACAGTCCCACCTACTGAACACACACACACACACACACACACACACACACAGTCCCACCTACTGAACACACACACACAGTCCCACCTACTGAACACACACACACACACACAGTCCCACCTACTGAACACACACACACACACACACACACACACACACAGTCCCACCTACTGAACACACACACACACACACACACAGTCCCACCTACTGAACACACACACACAGTCCACCTACTGAACACACACACACACACACACAGACACACAGTCCCACCTACTGAACACACACACACACACACACACAGTCCCACCTACTGAACACACACACACAGTCCCACCTACTGAACACACACACACAGTCCCACCTACTGAACACACACACACACAGTCCCACCTACTGAACACACACACACACACAGTCCCACCTACTGAACACACACACACAGTCCCACCTACTGAACACACACACACACACACAGTCCCACCTACTGAACACACACACACACACACACAGTCCACCTACTGAACACACACACACACACACAGTCCCACCTACTGAACACACACACACACACACAGTCCCACCTACTGAACACACACACACACACACACACACACACACACACAGTCCCACCTACTGAACACACACACACACACACACACACACAGTCCCACCTACTGAACACACACACACACACACTACACACACACACACACACACACACACACAGTCCCACCTACTGAACACACACACACACACACACACACACACACAGTCCCACCTACTGAACACACACACACAGTCCCACCTACTGAACACACACACACACACAGTCCCACCTACTGAACACACACACACACACACACACACACACAGTCCCACCTACTGAACACACACACACAGTCCACCTACTGAACACACACACACACACACACACACAGTCCCACCTACTGAAACACACACACACAGTCCCACCTACTGAACACACACACACAGTCCCACCTACTGAACACACACACACACACACAGTCCCACCTACTGAACACACACACACACACACACACACACACACACACACAGTCCCACCTACTGAACACACACACACACACACACACACACAGTCCCACCTACTGAACACACACACACAGTCCCACCTACTGAACACACACACACAGTCCCACCTACTGAACACACACACACACAGTCCCACCTACTGACACACACACACACACACACACAGTCCCACCTACTGAACACACACACACACACACACACAGTCCCACCTACTGAACACACACACACACACACACACACACAGTCCCACCTACTGAACACACACACACACACACACACAGTCCCACCTACTGAACACACACACACACACACACACACACACAGTCCCACCTACTGAACACACACACACACCACTACACACACACACACACACACAGTCCCACCTACTGAACACACACACACACACACACACACACACAGTCCCACCTACTGAACACACACACACACACACACACACACACACACACACAGTCCCACCTACTGAACACACACACACACACACACACACACACACACAGTCCCACCTACTGAACACACACACACACACACACACAGTCCCACCTACTGAACACACACACACACACACAACACACACACACAGTCCCACCTACTGAACACACACACACACAGTCCCACCTACTGAACACACACACACACAGTCCCACCTACTGAACACACACACACACACACACACACACAGTCCCACCTACTGAACACACACACACAGTCCCACCTACTGAACACACACACACACACAGTCCCACCTACTGAACACACACACACACACACACACACACACACACACACACACAGTCCCACCTACTGAACACACACACACACACAGTCCCACCTACTGAACACACACACACAGTCCCACCTACTGAACACACACACACACACACACACACACACAGTCCCACCTACTGAACACACACACACACACACACACAGTCCCACCTACTGAACACACACACACAGTCCACCTACTGAACACACACACACAGTCCCACCTACTGAACACACACACACACAGTCCCACCTACTGAACACACACACACAGTCCCACCTACTGACACACACACACACACACACACACACAGTCCCACCTACTGAACACACACACACAGTCCCACCTACTGAACACACACACACAGTCCCACCTACTGAACACACACACACACAGTCCCACCTACTGAACACACACACACACACACACACACACACACACACAGTCCCACCTACTGAACACACACACACAGTCCCACCTACTGAACACACACACACACACACACACACACACACAGTCCCACCTACTGAACACACACACACACACACACAGTCCCACCTACTGAACACACACACACACACACACACACACACACACACACACAGTCCCACTACTGAACACACACACACAGTCCCACCTACTGAACACACACACACACACAGTCCCACCTACTGAACACACACACACAGTCCCACCTACTGAACACACACACAGTCCCACCTACTGAACACACACACACACACACAGTCCCACCTACTGAACACACACACAGTCCCACCTACTGAACACACACACACAGTCCCACCTACTGAACACACACACACACACAGTCCCACCTACTGAACACACACACACACACACACACACAGTCCCACCTACTGAACACACACACACACAGTCCCACCTACTGAACACACACACACACACACAGTCCCACCTACTGAACACACACACACACACACACAGTCCCACCTACTGAACACACACACACACACACACACACAGTCCCACCTACTGAACACACACACACACACACACACACACACAGTCCCACCTACTGAACACACACACACAGTCCACACTGACACACACACACACACAGTCCCACCTACTGAATACACACACACACACACACACACACACACACACAGTCCCACCTACTGAACACACACACACACACACACACACACACACAGTCCCACCTACTGAACACACACACACACACACACACACACAGTCCCACCTACTGAACACACACACACACACACACACAGTCCCACCTACTGAACACACACACAGTCCCACCTACTGAACACACACACACACAGTCCCACCTACTGAACACACACACACACACAGTCCCACCTACTGAACACACACACACACACAGTCCCACCTACTGAACACACACACACACACACACACAGTCCCACCTACTGAACACACACACACAGTCCCACCTACTGAACACACACACACACACAGTCCCACCTACTGAACACACACACACACCACACACACACACACACACAGTCCCACCTACTGAACACACACACACACACACACACACACAGTCCCACCTACTGAACACACACACACAGTCCCACCTACTGAACACACACACACACACACACAGTCCCACCTACTGAACACACACACACACACACACACACACAGTCCCACCTACTGAACACACACACACAGTCCCACCTACTGAACACACACACACAGTCCCACCTACTGAACACACACACACACAGTCCCACCTACTGAACACACACACACAGTCCCACCTACTGAACACACACACACACAGTCCCACCTACTGAACACACACACACAGTCCCACCTACTGAACACACACACACAGTCCCACCTACTGAACACACACACACACACACACACAGTCCCACCTACTGAACACACACACACACACAGTCCCACCTACTGAACACACACACACAGTCCCACCTACTGAACACACACACACACACACACACACACAGTCCCACCTACTGAACACACACACACACACAGTCCCACCTACTGAACACACACACACACACACACACACACACACACAGTCCCACCTACTGAACACACACACACACACACACACACGACACACACACACACACAGTCCCACCTACTGAACACACACACACACACAGTCCCACCTACTGAACACACACACACACACACACACACACACACACACACAGTCCCACCTACTGAACACACACACACACACAGTCCCACCTACTGAACACACACACACACACACACACACACACACACACACACAGTCCCACCTACTGAACACACACACACACAGTCCCACCTACTGAACACACACACACACAGTCCCACCTACTGAACACACACACACAGTCCCACCTACTGAACACACACACACACAGTCCCACCTACTGAACACACACACACACAGTCCCACCTACTGAACACACACACACACACAGTCCCACCTACTGAACACACACACACACAGTCCCACCTACTGAACACACACACACACAGTCCCACCTACTGAACACACACACACACAGTCCCACCTACTGAACACACACACACAGTCCCACCTACTGAACACACACACACAGTCCCACCTACTGAACACACACACACACACACACACAGTCCCACCTACTGAACACACACACACACACAGTCCCACCTACTGAACACACACACACAGTCCCACCTACTGAACACACACACACACACACACACAGTCCCACCTACTGAACACACACACACACACAGTCCCACCTACTGAACACACACACACACACACACACACACACACAGTCCCACCTACTGAACACACACACACACACACACACACACACAGTCCCACCTACTGAACACACACACACACACAGTCCCACCTACTGAACACACACACACACACACACACACACACACACACACACACACACACAGTCCCACCTACTGAACACACACACACACACACACACACACACACACACAGTCCCACCTACTGAACACACACACACACACAGTCCCACCTACTGAACACACACACACACACACACACACACACACACACAGTCCCACCTACTGAACACACACACACACAGTCCCACCTACTGAACACACACACACACACAGTCCCACCTACTGAACACACACACACACACACACACACACACACACACACAGTCCCACCTACTGAACACACACACACAGTCCCACCTACTGAACACACACACACAGTCCCACCTACTGAACACACACACACACACAGTCCCACCTACTGAACACACACACACACACACACACACACACACACACACACACAGTCCCACCTACTGAACACACACACACACACACACACACACACACACAGTCCCACCTACTGAACACACACACACACACACACACAGTCCCACCTACTGAACACACACACACACAGTCCCACCTACTGAACACACACACACACACACAGTCCCACCTACTGAACACACACACACACACACAGTCCCACCTACTGAACACACACACACACACACAGTCCCACCTACTGAACACACACACACACACAGTCCCACCTACTGAACACACACACACACACAGTCCCACCTACTGAACACACACACACACAGTCCCACCTACTGAACACACACACACACACACACACACACACACACACACACACACACAGTCCCACCTACTGAACACACACACACAGTCCCACCTACTGAACACACACACACACACACAGTCCCACCTACTGAACACACACACACACACACACACAGTCCCACCTACTGAACACACACACAGTCCCACCTACTGAACACACACACACACACACACAGTCCCACCTACTGAACACACACACACAGTCCCACCTACTGAACACACACACACACACACAGTCCCACCTACTGAACACACACACACACACACACACACACACAGTCCCACCTACTGAACACACACACACACAGTCCCACCTACTGAACACACACACACACACACACACACACACAGTCCCACCTACTGAACACACACACACACACACACACACAGTCCCACCTACTGAACACACACACACACACACAGTCCCACCTACTGAACACACACACACACACAGTCCCACCTACTGAACACACACACACACAGTCCCACCTACTGAACACACACACACACAGTCCCACCTACTGAACACACACACACACACACACACACACACACACACACACAGTCCCACCTACTGAACACACACACACAGTCCCACCTACTGAACACACACACACACACACAGTCCCACCTACTGAACACACACACACACACACACACACACACACACACAGTCCCACCTACTGAACACACACACACAGTCCCACCTACTGAACACACACACACAGTCCCACCTACTGAACACACACACACAGTCCCACCTACTGAACACACACACACACACACAGTCCCACCTACTGAACACACACACACACACACACACACACACACACAGTCCCACCTACTGAACACACACACACACAGTCCCACCTACTGAACACACACACACACACACACACACACACAGTCCCACCTACTGAACACACACACACACACACACACACACACACACACAGTCCCACCTACTGAACACACACACACACAGTCCCACCTACTGAACACACACACACACACACACACACACACAGTCCCACCTACTGAACACACACACACACACACACACACACACACACACACACACACAGTCCCACC
>NC_083578.1:1362286-1387286 GCF_027579695.1 Neoarius graeffei
TTAACACACATCCTGCTGTTCGTGCCACCAGTGGAAGTGTTAATTCAGCCCTCCATGTGACTCCCCAACAGCTGTTTGTGTTAATTCAAGACTCCAGATGTTGATTCTTAGCAGCAGCCTCATGAACTGGTGTTAGTTTGACTATATAAGATCTTATTCCATGCTGTAGGTGTTAATTTGGACCGGTTCGACACACTGATTCTCATTCAACACCGTAAGAGTTAATTCAGGGTTTCAGGTGCAGCAAAATGATGCAGATGTTCATTCAACACCACACGTAAATTAAACACTCACAGTTAATTCAGGACCAGATGAGTGAATTCAGTGCTCTAGTTGTGTTTAGACACCAATGGCGGTGTTAATTCAACACTAAGAGCTTGTTTGATGCTGCAGGTGTCATTTAAACAGTGATGAAGGTATGTGTTAAACACCATACAAGTTCTCAACACTGTAACAGATGATTCCATGCTGCTAGTGTTTATAAAAATAACGTAGCTCTTAATTCAGTTCATCGTGTGCTGTGGGTGTTTATTCTTGGCGTCTGTTTGATGCCGTGATGTTAGTTCAGTATTAATAGAAGTTAATTGAACACCACAGGGGTGGAGGGAACCACAGTTCTACCAAGAACCTTTAAGAGTTCTCTCAAAGGTACAAACAAAAACACATAACGGTTGACTTTTTATTTCTAAGAGTGTATGCAGCTAATTATCCATCTCATTATCTGTAGTCGCTTTATCCTGTTCTACAGGGTCGCAGGCGAGCTGGAGCCTATCCCAGCTGACTACGGGCGAAAGGCGGGGTTCACCCTGGACAAGTCGCCAGGTCATCACAGGGCTGACACATAGACACAGACAACCATTCACACTCACATTCACACCTACGCTCAATTTAGAGTCACCAGTTAACCTAACCTGCATGTCTTTGGACTGTGGGGGAAACCGGAGCACCCGGAGGAAACCCACGCGGACACGGGGAGAACATGCAAACTCCGCACAGAAAGGCCCTCGCCGGCCACGGGGCTCGAACCCGGACCTTCTTGCTGTGAGGCGACAGCGCTAACCACTACACCACCGTGCCACCCCACAGCTAATTATCATATTTTTAAAAACTTTACAGAAAATGAATTTTTGTTTTGACCGCAGCTCTGTTTGACTTCAGCTAGCGAACCTCGCTAATTACCAAAACGAGCACGTTTCAGTTAATAATCTAATATGCAATAAACCTTAAACAATTGTCATGTCTTGCTAACGAGCTAGTTTAGCTATCCATAACCAGTGTGTAGGTATAAACAGTAGTTTCTTTCTTTCTTTCTCTCTGTCTCTCTGTCTGTAGTTAATTACATTGATTGTTTGACAGCTCATGGCACAGAGCAATGTCTTTAATCAACTCGCTGAGATGGTGCTGTGTGTGTGTGTGTGTGTGTGTTCACATTCCAGGGTCTATAGTGTGAACTCTAAGCTTTGATTAAAACTTACTTACATTAACTGTGAGTGTGTGAGAGACAGAACTGGTGTGTATTACATGTAGTGTGTAATAACCTGCACAAGCTCTTGTTCAATTAAACACACAAACACATAATTATTACCTTTCACTGCCCCAAAAACACAGACTGATCAAATAGTTTGGGGGAAAAAAAAAAGTCCTGTGATGTCACGGGGATGTTGTGTGGATGGAGGCGCAGTGGTGTTAGCACTTGGTGCTACGTGAAATTGCAGTGAAATTTACTCCTATGGAGTCTCTTCTTTAAGGAACTGATCAACACATTTGAGGTAAATGTTGACGTTCCTGACATTTTGGTGCTATTTTCAAGCCTCAGCTGTCTGTGTAAAAGACTAACACACTACATGCTACCTAACAGATCATTAGCCACAGCCTCTAGCTAGCATTTGCTTGTGGTTTATATTTAGCTGTTGCATAGCAACAGGTTTACACTACTTTAAACATTTAAATGTCATGTTTGTGAGATTCATATCACTGCAGTAATGCTCTTTTTAATAAAGATATACCGGTAGTAGTAATAATTATAATTATCAGGGGCTTCAAAGTTTGGGAGAATAGCAGGGTACAAATAATTTACAGCAGGGTGCAAAATGGTAAAATGTCTGCCAGCGGCAGACATAATGCACACAAAGCGTGCAGGGATATAGATATAGATATGCAAGTACGAATTTTTCATTTGATTAGCGTTGTTACGCATGCCAGTGTTTCCCACAGAAATTTTGGAGACTATGGGGGCAAGCCATGGGGGAGGCGCGGGGTTGTTTAAAATTGAGTGATATGTTAAATATTAAGTTATTACTGAAAAACTATTGATTAAAAAAAAAGACACTGAGAAATGGTCCTATAAACAACTTTACCAATATAAAAGATTACCAGGACTACAAAAATGCAGAAAACTAGGCTTTACTTATCCAAATGCACCTGTTGGTTCAAAAGTTAAAGTGCAGAGAACCTCACAGCACAACATGAAGTTACCTTAAAATATAATATAAATGCCTCAGCTTTCATGTAAGAAAAAACACTATTAATACTAGTACTGTGTGCAGGCAGTCTCTCCTGAAGACTAAATTAAACAATAATTATAAACTAATAAAATAAATGGCTCAGGCTTCATAGAAGAAAAAAACAATTTGAACAGAATCTCACAGTATGATGCTGAAGCTGCCTAAACAATGGAAAATAAAATACCATTTTGGCAAAAACGTTGGCATCCATTAATTTCTTGTATTAAGTAAAAAAATATGTTGCCAGATACTGCTGACGTTTTACAGCCCAAAATATGTTCAAAACCCGCCAAAATGCACTTAAAACCGCCCAAATTGGGCGGGAAACCGCTCAATCTGGCAACACAGGCGGCAGTAATGGCTGCACTCGTGTCGAGGATGTAAACACAGTTGACGCGGCAACGGACATACATGACATAGTGGATGTAATTTACGTTCACAACTTTTTTTGCTGTCAGAAATATTTAATATTAAATTTTGTGACTCGACTGACAATAGCCGGCAGCATAACGAGCCATAGCCGGCGATTTGCCGCCGGTGATCGGCTACTTTTGAGACCGCTGAATTATGTTCAGCTTCACAACAGCCAGTGGAAACGTGTCATTAGAAGATATGTGTATCTTTCTAAGACTGTCCAAAGCTGTACTGCCTTTCAGGTTTTTCAAGTGTAGGTCATAAAAATTATTTTCCCGACACCCAATTATTTTTGTTTAGTGACCAAAAGCTACTGAATTCAAATCACAGACTTCCACTTTTATTTGTTTTTTTTCCTATTTTTTTAAATCGAACAATTAATGAATTTATCTCCATGTATCCCTAAATTCTCTGCTATTTTTTCCTGCTTCACCATGAACCAATACAAGATACTACTAGGGCTGTGCCGATAGACAATGCCATCGTCCATCGACGATGGTGGTCATCCATCACGATGGAGAGCCACCATCATGATACCACGCCCCCTCCTGTCATAATCATGCATATACGGTATCATCTGGGCCTATTTAACCTAAAAAGTTAGTTTTTTGTTAGTTTAGTTAGTTAGTTTTGTTTAATATATAAATATATTATATAACATATAAATACATAATTATATAAATCATTATAAAGTAATATCCTATTACTGCTTGTTCACGTAGGCTATGGTGCAGGGACGTGCTAGTGAACATAACATGTGGTTACACAAATACAGTATGCTTAACCAGCTATAATAAATTTTGACTTCATTTTTTAGCCTACACTATACTAGCGCGTTCAAGTGCGCACTAAAGGTCGAAACGCATCTTCAATTGATATGGTGTAAATAAACAATGAGTAATAGCTTAAGTGTAGTTTCTTCTCATAGTTTGAATACTAGTCTTTCATTGTTAGAGCAGATTAATATCTTGCCGTGATCAGTGAGTGCTCGGGGAGGTTCATTTCCACCTGCGCTTTGCGCAGCTCATTTCTCCGAAGCCAGCTGTGCGCAAACGCAGTGTTGACTGCTCGGCAAACTCCAAACGCTCGGTCTGTACTGGCCCTCTGTTGCGCAAGCGAGTTGGTTATGGCCAGGTTCAAATTGTGCCCAAAACAACTTAACCACGGCCATTTCAGTTGCCTGATGGCTGTGACAATATTCGCCCCGTTGTTATGCAGGCGATCTTTTTCTCCTCTATTTTCCATTCGGCAAGTGTCTCGCGCAATGCGTCTTCTAAACTGTCCGCTGAATGTGTCTCTGGCATGAAACTCGTCTGCAGGCATTTGGACTGCATTGCCCACTCTCAGTCCACATAATGTACGGTAGCTGACATATAGGGCATCATGTTGCAGCTGGACCACATATCCGTTATCAAGGCCAAATATTCCACATCACCTAGCGCTTTTTTTTTTTTTACGTGTCAAAGCCTCGGATGAGTATCTAATACTTTTAATAATAATATATTTAATAATGTGGTATTAAAATCCCCCCCACCCACCCACGATATGATCGTCCACCCACGATGTTCGCACTGTAAACATCGTCGATGCCAATTAAGGGGACATCGCACAGCCCTAGATACTACGTCACGCATCATGTGGTAGGCTTTCCCCTTTCACACAAGGCATTGTGGGATACAAATTTGAAACAGAAGAGAAAAATGGAGGACGCGAGTGTGCAAATGAAACGTGAAAGAGCGACTACAGTAACGGAAAAAAGTGAGAAGAAAAGACGTTATGTTCTATACGAAGGAAAGGAAACGCAGGACCAAACTAATAAATATTGGCGCTCAGCGAGCACCTCGGTGTGATCAGCTGTTCGTTTAGCGACAGAATGATGGAACTGTCAGTGCACGCTCAAAGGGAAACCTGTAGATGGCAGTAATGCAACACTGTGGATGCCAGCTGCCATAAAACCCAAAAGAAGAAGAAGAAGGTAAACCTGCGCATGCGCACACGGACTTCCTCTGTCTGCTTGACTGCGCCAAGCGAGCGATTTCATGCACATTATTTGCTTTAATCCCCTCAAATTAAATAACTTCCCAGCCACAGAATGGCCTGATGTATATAAAATATTTGTTTTAGATATTATAGAAACAAACATCACAATGACCACATTTCAGAGGGAACCAAATTTCACTGATTTTATGAAATTGAAAGGCCGTCTCGCTTAACTGCATATATTATAATCCTAATATTTTTGCTTATTTTATTTTGTTAGGATGTGTGGAAAAACGTGTACTAGGCTGTTTAAATGTCATATAATTTGTATGATTGTGGACTGGTAACATTGAAAAAATTGTGTGTGTTTGTAGGATCTGGGATTAGAGGGGACGTCCTTGAACGACATTTTATACAAAAACGCTGCTTTCCTCAACCTGGTGGATCCGATTTCACACGAGCTGCTGCTGAGTCTCGCTCGAGACATGCAGTGTCCCAAAAAGGTGAGGAAAGGGTTTCCCTGTCAGACCTAGAGCAATGCATTGTGGGTAAGCTGTGCGTCTGATGTCTACAATGAGAGGGGAGTTGACCGAGGTGAAGTGGATGAGGATGTGTTTAAAAATAGGACGGTGAGAAAATCTGTGACTCACGTGCCATAGGATTGACTCATAGCAGCGTTTCTCAGTCTGTCACTGCTGTGTGTGTGTGTGTGTGTGTGTGTGTGTGCACGCGCTGCTCTGATTGCAGACTGGATTTCGATCCTCATCTAAACAAAAACATGATGATTGACGCTACGACTGAAAATCTGCAAATCAAATGGAGAAACTTCGAGCTGCATGCTCGGAATATTAAAACAGTAAAATATTCAGAGTGTGAAATATTCAGGAAGTGATCCAACTCCAGCGGCTCAACACCATATGGGCAAAAACTTCAGCTCTAATTTTGCCGCCTCTGACGGCTCAGGTGGTGTTGGCTCCGGGGTGAAGGCTCTGGGTTACTGCCCAGGAGGTCGGGGGTTCACACTGCTGAGCCGTTAACCCTCTGTGCTCCAGGGCTCTGTATCACCCCGACCCTGCATTCTGACTCAAGCTCATTAACAACCGGGACGTGAGAGGAAAAGAACCTCGCTGTACTTTGGAGTTGGAGCTTTAGTGTAAGAGTCTGACCGACCCGATGAGAAACGCTGTGATCTGAATAAATGGGTGAAGAACAGAAATGCTGAGCTCTGAAACTGATTCATGCTCTTTAAATCAGAACAGGATGTAAAATATTCTTCCTGAATCGCAGAAAGTAAGAGAGTGTAGCTGGATAGAGAGAGTCAGAGAGACGGAAACAGATCGAGAGAGCATGATGGAGTTAAAACGCTGCACCAAATACTTATTCATAAATAAAACACCTGGTTACACTCTTTAAAAAGGAAATGTTACACACGATCATGTGACCTGTCAGTCCAGAAAGTTCCGCCTCCACCTCTGTGAATTTTCACCAAAATCACTGACTGCAGCTTTAAACACTGAGCTGAATGACGGTAGTTCGGCCTGAGTGTGTGTTTGTGGTTCTCCTGTGTGCTGCTGCACCAGGTAGTGTGTGACCCTGAATACACCCTGCTGCCCCCTGCTGGTACAGAGAGGGAACTCAGGTGTGTCACAGTAAATGAGTGCAACATGACAACAGATCGTGTGTTTGATTTTGAACGCTACTACAAAACTGTGAGTAAGTTGTTTGTGTGTTAGGACTCGGACATGCTGAAGTCATCAGATAAAATCTGCAGGCAGCTCATCTATCACCTGACGCCGCACTCCAAGTGGCTGAGACAGAGCATGAGCCGGAGGAAAGCCCAGGCCTGGTAATAAAACCTTTTAATTTAGTACACAGACACACACACTCTCTCTCTCTATCTCTCTCTCTCTCTCTCTCTCAAACACACACACACACACACACACTCTCCTCCTCCTTTTCTCTGTCCTGTCTTCACTCTGGAGTGTTTACCGTATCAGAGCAACCACATGGTTTTCAGTTCTTTATCAGAATCACTGTTATTGCCAGGTATGTGGACAGTTAAACCATTTCAGATGAAAGTGTGAACCTTCTTCACGGTGAAACACACACTGACTCAATGTTGGAGAATTTAAACTCCCCCTGACAGCTGATGATGTCATAATGTCAGTTACAGCAGCGACCAATCAGCAGCTTTGCTTCAACTCGCACTCAGTGAAACTCTACGCTCGTTAGACTCCTAATACACACTCACTTTAATCACACACACTCTTTTCTTTCAGGGGTTTGCTCTTTTCTTCATTTATTCCTTTTATATTTTTTTCTTGTTTTTTTCTCACCTGTTCATTTCCTTTTGATCTTTTCTTTCTTTCCTTATCTATCTTTTTTCTTTTCATACATTTCATCCTTCCCTCTTTTCCTTTACTCCTTTGCTTCTTTTTTTTTTTCTTTCAGTTTTACTTTTCTTGCTGTAACACTGGAGTCAGGCTTCGGGGTGATTGATGGTCAGTGATGAGGGCGACCCTGGGGGCAATGAGCAGAACGATCCGGATGAGTGGTGGAATCCTTATGTGAAGTTCAGGTTCGTGATGTCACATCCTGTGGAGGGGAGATTGAGATGCCACGACTCAGGAAAGGGACCAGGAACCAAGGCCCTCAGAGGAGACCCTATTGGTGCTTTCAGCCCAAGTTTGAGGGACTCCTTGAGAGGAACTTCCCCCTGGGGATCTCCCCCAAGAACTTCACCCCTTCAAGGGCTTTTTTTTCCTGTGTGCATTTGCATTGTCTGTCAGAACGCTGGCATGACTTTAGCAGGAAATGCTAGTGAAAAATTTTATATTTCTCAAAATTGCTCTGTGTTTCCGCCATTGCATAAACGCTCAATAAAGCCTGGACTTCACCGTCAGTCCATTTGTCTTTTCTTTTTTTTCCCATATTTTTTAACACTAACATTAAGAGCTCTTGTTGACACAGCTAAAGTTTTACACAGATTTTTAAAAATGGTGGATGCCGGTGCTGCATTGGCTCATGTTTGATCAACCAGCGTACACTTCCATCACTCAGGGTTCCTCTTGTGGTGGGAGAAATCCCACCCTGAATTAGGAGCTAAAAAGTCCCTCAAAATGGCATTCTAAGACCCACGATCATCCTGAGTTCCTGCAGTGCAACACAGAAAAAAAGGAGGAACTTCCTCCAACAGTTCTAAGAACTATGGAAAAGTTTCTCTGGTCTGAAATCACCTCTAAAAGCTGGGTGAGATTCTGGACTGCTGGACTTTGAAGGGATAGATCCTTCCAACATGGTGCATTTGGTTGAAGTTTGGTGTGAGCAGCGTCCCACACTGTTTCAGACTCCAACAAGGAGTCTCTGTCCCTGTTGCTCTCCAAGGGAATCTCTGTGGCTAGGGAAGGGTTACTGCAGTAGATGTGTGATGCAGAACGTTGTGCTTTCTCTACTCAGAGTAAGAACTTGACCTGTTCTTTGGGATATTCATGACGATGAGTCCTTTCTAAACCTTGCTAGCTCCTGGTTCACCTCTCCAGTTCCTAAATGCAGGTCATGTGTTGGTGAAGATCAGACATCGTATGGGTTTCTGGTTAACAAAAAACCTTCCACAATCATGAGCTCGGCACGACAATTAGCCCAGAGCTCATTATACAGTGGCAACGGTTTGCTTAGTGACACGACTCCGTTTATTTTAGATCATAATTAATTAGTTTAGGATTCTTTACTTTCTTTTCTCAGATGTTTATTGAGACTCTGTGAGATCAGGTGGAACTCCTAAGAACAGCGTCCAGCGTACAGGCTCCTGTGGTAGTCATATCAAGAACACCAGCATTGCACTAAGAGCTAAAATATGATGTACAGTCCCACATCTGTAATATCGCTCAATAAAGATCTGAAGTTAAACTGGGCAGGGTATTTCTGTAACACGACGTCCTGGGGTTTCCTCGTTTTTTTTTTTTTCCTGTAATCTGTCGTTTTCCTCTCCGTGTCTCAGTTACAGAGTGAGGTCATGAGTCATGAACACTACAGTAATTTGTGGCAGTGAGACTGGAGATAAATGTAACAAATTAGAGCTCATTATGGCTGTGCCATTAATCTCTCTCGCACACGCGGAACAGAACCTTTTAAATGTTTCTGTGGAAATCGGTCAGACGTTACGACTGATGCGGCTCCAGACTGCTGGTAAAGCGCAGATCAATAACTGTGTGTGAGAGGGAGATAAAGCCTCCATGTAACCTGTTTCCCACAATGCCCTGCTCGATTACACTGGACAGAGAGGAAGAGAGAGACGGGTAGAGTGAGACAGTTCAGTATGTTTTGATGATCATTTTCTAGCTTCAACAACAAATCAGGATCTATAATTACAACCTCAATTCCAAAAAAGTTGGGATGCTGTGTAAACTGTAAAGTCACACTCGCAACCCGCTGTAAGTGTTTTGGACACGCACGGGTCGCAGGGTTTGGTAGCTCGCAGCCGTGCCGCAGGGCCGCGGTGAACCCGGGGGAAAGTTTGGGGGAGGAGTCCAGGCAAAGTACTTGTCAAGTACAGGCTGCACGCCTGACTTCCTCGAGGCGTGGGAAAAATTGCGCCGTTAGCCCGTGGAAAGCGTATATCTGACACGTGTGTTCAGTGAGTTGCATTTTACCAGTTTTCTGTGCTACGAGTTCGGGCCGCACTTGTGAAGCGTGTGTGACGCATGTGATTAGCACGTTACAATCACTCATAACTTGCGTGTGATGCCAGGAGTGGGTATAAAACCAGCGTGTCTGCAGCATTCTGCATCTGTCTTTCAACTGAAGAACACTGGATATTTTGTGGGAAAAATTAAAAAAATTTCAGTGTAAAGTTTAGAAAATGGGACCCAAGAAGAAGCGAGCAAAAGTGAAGTAACCCAGCCTGAAACAGCAGAGGGGGAGGAGGAGGAAGAGTTTGATGATGATGATGATGATGATGGTAGCAGCACCGGCGAGCCCTGCACGGACAGGGAGGAGTTTGCCTTCAAGTCTGCAGAAGGCACAGCAGCCTGCCAGAGGGATTTCCACAGGTAAATACACACGCTTTAAACATTCATTTCAGTATCTATATGCTTATGTAATTAATATTATAGATGCTGATTTTCATATATGTTTCAGCTAACGACACCCAGAAGTGAGGACACTGCAATCCCATCATCACTATCAGGCCATTGTGCCATGCTCAGTGATGAGGACAAGGACATCCCGACACCCCGTCCCACCACTCAGCAGGAGCAGGACAGCAGCTCGGAGTCAGAGTGTGTTTCAGCGCTCAAACTGTTGGGCGATTTAGTTGGGATTTTTTACAATGTAATAAAATGCGTTATTCCCTCATACTCATGTTTTATTATTTGACATGTGCATGGTAAATTAACATACACTCAAATAAAAACAAATGAGGTGGTCGTCTTCCTTTCTACAACGCTATACGCTACATGATCGGTTCCTTGGTTCCTCCCCAATATATATACCCAGAGTCTTGCCCCAAATGCTCATTTTAGCCTGACCTATCAGAAAGTTAAAAAGACTAATTTTCCTTCGTTTTGATGCGATGCATTGTATTTTAAACTGAAAATGAAAGTTACCTCACTCAGCTCCTCTTCAAATTCCTTGAGCCATTCCTTCAATAAACCAAATTAACTAATTAACCTTCTGCACTTTAGCCATAAACATTGCAATGTTTCCTCTTCCTGCCAAAAAGGACACCATCTGTCTACCCTGGGATCTACAGTGGGGCAAAAAAGTATTTAGTCAGTCACCAATTGTGCAAGTTCTCCCACTTAAAAAGATGAGAGAGGCCTGTAATTTTCATCATAGGTACACTTCAACTATGAGAGACAGAATGAGAAAAAAAAATCCAGAAAATCACATTGTCTGATTTTTAAAGAATTTATTTGCAAGTTATGGTGGAAAATAAGTATTTGGTCAATAACAAGTTCATCTCAATACTTTGTTATATACCCTTTGTTGGCAATGACAGAGGTCAAACGTTTTCTGTAAGTCTTCACAAGGTTTTCACACACTGTTGCTGGTATTTTGGCCCATTCCTCCATGCAGATCTCCTCTAGAGCAGTGATGTTTTGGGGCTGTCGCTGGGCAACACGGACTTTCAACTCCCTCCAAAGATTTTCTATGGGGTTGAGATCTGGAGACTGGCTAGGCCACTCCAGGACCTTGAAATGCTTCTTACGAAGCCACTCCTTCGTTGCCCGGGCGATGTGTTTGGGATCATTGTCATGCTGAAAGACCCAGCCACGTTTCATCTTCAATGCCCTTGCTGATGGAAGGAGGTTTTCACTCAAAATCTCACGATACATGGCCCCATTCATTCTTTCCTTTACACGGATCAGTCGTCCTGGTCCCTTTGCAGAAAAACAGCCCCAAAGCATGATGTTTCCACCCCCATGCTTCACAGTAGGTATGGTGTTCTTTGGATGCAACTCAGCATTCTTTCTCCTCCAAACATGACAAGTTGAGTTTTTACCAAAAAGTTCTATTTTGGCTTCATCTGACCATATGACATTCTCCCAGTCCTCTTCTGGATCATCCAAATGCTCTCTAGCAAACTTCAGACGGGCCTGGACATGTACTGGCTTAAGCAGGGGGACACGTCTGGCACTGCAGGATTTGAGTCCCTGGCGGCGTAGTGTGTTACTGATGGTAGCCTTTGTTACTTTGGTCCCAGCTCTCTGCAGGTCATTCACTAGGTCCCCCCGTGTGGTTCTGGGATTTTTGCTCACCGTTCTTGTGATCATTTTGACCCCACGGGGTGAGATCTTGCATGGAGCCCCAGATCGAGGGAGATTATCAGTGGTCTTGTATGTCTTCCATTTTCTAATAATTGCTCCCACAGTTGATTTCTTCACACCAAGCTGCTTACCTATTGCAGATTCAGTCTTCCCAGCCTGGTGCAGGTCTACAATTTTGTTTCTGGTGTCCTTTGACAGCTCTTTGGTCTTGGCCATAGTGGAGTTTGGAGTGTGACTGTTTGAGGTTGTGGACAGGTGTCTTTTATACTGATAACGAGTTCAAACAGGTGCCATTAATACAGGTAACGAGTGGAGAACAGAGGAGCCTCTTAAAGAAGTTGTTACAGGTCTGTGAGAGCCAGAAATCTTGCTTGTTTGTAGGTGACCAAATACTTATTTTACCGAGGAATTTACCAATTAATTCATTAAAAATCCTACAATGTGATTTCCTGGATTCTTTCCCCCCATTCTGTCTCTCATATGGCCCTTTTCCACTACCCTTTTTCAGCTCACTTCAGCTCGCTTCAGCTCACTTCAGCCCGACACGGCTCGCGTTTCGACTACCAAAAACCAGCACGACTCAGCTCGTTTCAGCCCTGCTTAGCCCCTAAAACTCGCACAGTTTTGGAGTGGGGCTGAAGCGAGCCAAGCCGTGCCGAGTGAGGCTGGGGGCGTGAGCAGCCACTCCCCTGTGCACTGATTGGTGAGGAGGAGTGTCCTCACATGCCCACACACACCCCGCGAGCACGCTGGGATCTGTAAACACCGCAAACCCGGAAGAAGAATAATTATGAATTACGAGAATTTCTGAAGCCTTATGCGCCTCGCCTCATCTATACGCTCTTGCCAGTATCTGTTGGCGTTGTCGGTGACAACAAGCCACAGCACCAAGACCAGCAACACTAACGACTCCATGTCCTCCATGTTTATTGTTTACTATCCGGGTCGTGAGACTACCGCTTAAAAGATCACTGAATCACTGACATACAGAGCATCGTGGATGAGTTCGCGGAGCGCAAGGCTCGCCGTATGCCCTTCAAATAATGCGCGCAGTAGGCTATTGATGTTTTATTATGAGCCATGTACAGTATGTCGCCTAATGTTTTTTTGTTTGAGTTACATGTTCGTTTGAAGGACTTAATGTACAAAATAACATAGTTGCACCCCGTAGTGTTGAAATTGGTAAACACAGTGCATTCAGTGAGGTTTGCGCCGCCCTCCTTTTATTTCTGAATCTTCCTGTCACCGTTGCAACCTCTGAGCGCTCATTCGTATGCCCTTCAAATAATGTGCGCAGTATAGGCTATTGATGTTTTATTATGAGCCATGTACAGTATCCTAATGTTTTTTGTTTCTGAGTTACATGTTCGTTTGAAGGACTTGATGTACTAAATAACATAGTTGCACCCGGTAGTGTTGAAATTGGTAAACACCACAGTTGCGGACATTTTGTAGCCGAAAATGATGTTATGATAAGCTTTAATAAAATGCCCGGTCATTTGCCCCGCCCCCGGCCCGGCTCTGACTTGTTCCGCCACTGTCACTGATGTCACTGTTTGCGCTGCTTAATGACATCACGTGACGTCCACCCACTTTCGCTAACTCCACCCAATGTGTCCACCCACTTCCAGCCAGCACGGTTCAGCGCGGTTGTAGTCGAAATGCAACTTCAATAGCCCCGCTCAGCTCGACTCAGCTCGACTCAGCACGGCACGGCTCAGCCGCGTTTGTAGTGGAAAAGCGGCACTAGTTGAAGTGTACCTATAATGAAAATTACAGGCCTCTCTCATCTTTTTAAGTGGGAGAACTTGCACAATTGGTGGCTGACTAAATACTTTTTTGCCCCACTGTATATGTGCTACGTGTCTGTTTGTGGCCGTGGCCCCATGTACTATTCTCTACTGGAGATTTGCAGTGCGTTTCTCTATAGGAGTTTTGTACAGGGACCTCCAGTATCCTCTGGGGAACGAGCCTGGTGCGAGCAACCCCAACCACCTTGACTCCTGCAGTCCGTCCAATGTTGCCTTGTATATGACCTTAACACTCAGATAGTATAAGGCCTTTTCTGATGTTGCTGGAAAGTCTGCTAATTGGGGTGTTTTGAAGGATAGGAGTGTCTGTTCCTCCTCATCCTGGTTTTCCACCGCAGCAGTGATAGCCAGAGATGGGAAGAGCAGTTCTCCTCCGTGAACCTCTAGGACAGGTTCTGTTCCGAATGCCCTTCTGAAGTTATCAGGGAGTGAGGACAAGACTTCATCCAACAATCTTTGTAGCAAGTGGATTGATTTTATTCCTGACTCCTCACTCAGTTTTTCAGCAGTTTTCCATGTCCTTCCGCTCCTTAGGTTAGCCAACTTCACCAGACCAGCCCTTACGAACGCTGTTTTCACACCTACAGAGTTCAATGTCCTGCTCTGTATGAACATATTATGAAACAGTGGTTCCTGTCCTACATTGCTGTAAAACTGTGTGGTAAGTCTCTGAGCCTTTGTGATCTTGTTCCAGGCCTTTAGCATGGTTTGATATAAACCCATAGTCCCGGACAAGTCCATCCCTTCCAGCCTCATCAAAAAGAGATGTTTGTCATCGCCCAGATTTCCAGCTTTATGTAAGAGTAGGCAGGCTGTTTTTGTCCATGTCAGCTCTCATCTGTATAGAAGACGCTGTGCTGACTGTAAACGGAAGGCTGTGATGTGACTCTGCAGGTCAGTTAGTCCTTGACCTCCTTCATGCAGGGGTAAGAACAGCACGACAGGTCTGGTCCAGTGATATCGCCACCAGAAAAAATTTACCAGCTTCTTCTGGATCTCCTTAACGAGTGCTTCCGGTGGATCTAGGATGGTGAAACGGTGCCACAGCATCGAAGCAATCAGGTTGTTCACAACCAGAGCTCTCCCCCGGTATGACAACTGGGGCAGGACCCAAGTCCATCTAAACAACCTGGCACCTACAGTACCTTTTCTATAATCCCTTCCCAGTTCTTTTTAAAATCTGCCCTACCAAGGAAAACACCTAGACATTTCATTCCCTACCTGGCTACTTGTCCAGGGTGTACCCCACCTTTCGCCCGTAGTCAGCTGGGATAGGCTCCAGCTTGCCTGCGACCCTGTAGAACAGGATAAAGCAGCTAGAGATAATGAGATGAGATGAGATTTCATTCCCTCCCTGCTCCACTCCAGTCCTGCTGGCAGAGTTGGCAAGCCTTTCCTTTGCCACTGACCCATTATGTATGCTGTGCATTTTCCTAAGTTTATTTTGGCAGATGATGCTCTTTCATATAGGGCCAAATTGCACATAACACTACCTTCATCCTCCTGTCCTCTTATAAAGACAGTCACATCATCCACATAAGCGGACAGAAATGAAAGCCCCATTAGATCCTCATCTCATCTCATTATCTCATCTCATCTCATTATCTGTAGCCGCTTTATCCTGTTCTACAGGGTCGCAGACAAGCTGGAGCCTATCCCAGCTGACTACGGGTGAAAGGCAGGGTACACCCTGGACAAGTCGCCAGGTCATCACAGGGCTGACACATAGACACAGACAACCATTCACACTCACATTCACACCTACGCTCAATTTAGAGTCACCAGTTAACCTAACCTGCATGTCTTTGGACTGTGGGGGAAACCGGAGCACCCGGAGGAAACCCACGCGGACACGGGGAGAACATGCAAACTCCACACAGAAAGGCCCTCACCGGCCACGGGGCTCGAACCCGGACCTTCTTGCTGTGAGGCGACAGCGCTAGCCACTACACCACCATGCTGCCCCCCCCCCCATTAGATCCTGTTTAAGTTTATGTAGTAAAGGTTCTATTGCTAATGAGTACAACTGTCCTGATAAAGGGCATCCTTGTCTGATCCCTCTAAAAACTTGAACTGGACGACTAAGTCCACCACCGACTTTTCGGATAACAGAAGCCTTGGAGTATAGAAGTTTAACCCAGGAAATAAAAATGTTACCAAAACCAAAAGCTCTCAATGTTTTAAACAAATATTCATGATCAACCCTATCAAAGGCTTTTTCTTGATCAATGGATAAAAAACCAAGTTTAAGTTCTTGAGTAGTTGATAGGTCGATGATATCACATATTAAGAATAGATTGTCCGTTATTGTACGTCCAGGAATGCGGTATGATTGATTTATGTGTACTATAGTGTCTGTGATTTTTTTAATCTATTTGAGAGGCATTTAGATAGTATTTTATAATCAGCACACAGTAATGAAACAGGTCTCCAAATTTTTAGTAGTCCCAGGTCTACCTTGGTAACCTCCCTGAGTTGAAACAGTCCATGAAGACTTCCTGTAAATCTTTTCCCAATAGTCTCTAGAAATGTTTGTAGAATTCTGACGGGAGGCCATCGATACCGGAGGAGCGTCTGTATGACATCCTGCACTGCTTTCGAAATTTCCTCCATCGTAATGTGAGTTTCAAGAGCAGCTGCTTGGTCTGGCCTCAGCATTGGTAGTCCTTTGTGTAGCTCTTCTACTGAGGAAGAGTCACAAGGTCCAGCACTAAAGAGGTCCTTGTGAAAATCCATGGCCAGTTTTCTCATTTCCACAGGGTCTTCTGTAATTTCCCCATTGGGCCGCTTGAGGTGGAGCATGAGATTTTGTTCTCTCACTTTCTTTTCTAGTTTGAAGAATGATGTCGGGGTGTCCATGTCTTTGAGTGTAGAGATCCGTGCTTTTACCAGGGCTCCTTTAGCTTTCTCCTCCAGAAAGGAGCCTAAAGCACTCCTCTTATCCTCTAGCTTTATAATGTTATTATGATCATTTTTATTAATGATTTTCTCCTCAACCAGTTTGATTTCTTCTAATTGTTTTATTGTGTTCCTCTCTGTAGCTGATGAGTGTGCTAAGTATTGTTGACAGTAGATCCTGATTTGGACTTTCCCCACCTCCCACCATGAGATTAAATCATCGAATTCGTTCTTTTTTAATCTCCATTGCTCCCAAAAAGCTGAAAAATGTTTACAGAAAGAATTGTCCTGGATTATCCTGATATTGAACTGCCAGTATGAGCTTTGTTTTGAACAACCAGATAATGATAGATCTGCTGTTATCATGTGATGATCTGAGAAGCCAACAGGTGATAGTGTTGCTGTTTTTGTTTGATTCCTACAGTGTTTACTAAGATAAATCCCGTCTAGTCTGGCTGCACTTATTCGACCTTCTGTCACTTTGACCCGTGTGTATTGCCGTCCTGTTGGGTGAAATTCCCTCCATGTATCTGTCAATCCATGTTCCTTCAACAAACCAGATAATAATGAAGCTGATTGTAAATGTGGTTCTTCTCCGTTCCTGTCTATTGTAAAGTGTGTTGTGCAGTTCCAGTCCCCTCCGAGCACCATCACTGAGTTGTTATTATACTGTTTGAGAGTATTACTAATTTTTTGGAATAGTTTGACCCGGTCTGAGCTGCCGCTGAAAGGATAAACATTTATGAATATAAAAGGTGTATTTTTAATTGTGGCCTGCACTATAATAGCCGGACCCTGCTCCACTTCACTGAAGGAAATGTGTGAAGGACTCACACTCTGTGAGAAGAGTATTGCTACTCCTGCACTTGTGTTAGTACCATGGCTAAAGAAAACCTGCCCCCTCCAGCTCATCCCCCAGTCCATCCCCCAGCTCATCCCCCAGCCCATCCCCCAGCCCATCCCCCAGATCATCCCCCAGCCCATCCCATCCCCCAGCCCATCCCCCAGCTCATCCCCCAGTCCATCCCCCAGCCCATCCCCCAGTCCATCCCCCAGCCCATCCCCCAGATCATCCCCCAGCCCATCCCCCAGTCCATCCCCCAGCCCATCCCCCAGTCCATCCCCCAGCCCATCCCCCAGTCCATCCCCCAGCCCATCCCCCAGCTCATCCCCCAGTCCATCCCCCAGCCCATCCCCCAGTCCATCCCCCAGCCCATCCCCCAGCCCATCCCCCAGCTCATCCCCCAGTCCATCCCCCAGCCCATCTCCCAGTCTACCTCATCATCACTAGAGCTATGTGTTTCCTGCTAAAACAGAACATTGATGTTTTTGTCCTGCTAAGTTTAGTGATAATAATAATTTAATAATTAATAATAATAATTTAATATTTATAATGCACATATTTCATGTGGATATGCTCACATGATCATAGCACTCTTATTATCTGTGAAGATACTCAGTCGTCCAGGTACATAGTAATCTGTGGTTGGTAGAAGAGAGCAACTGGACTTGCTTGAAAAGTCTTGAAGACGTTTCGCCTCTCGTCCGAAAGGCTTCCTCAGTTCTGTCTGTCTAATAGGGAGTATCAAGTATTTATCCTCTCATGGATCATCATAGAATCCGAATCAGAATGCTGATGGCTGCATTGAAGGTGGCTGATAGATGTCATAGACACCCCCCTCTGTTCAGTGATGGTGCCTTTCGGACGAGAGGCGAAACGTCTTCAAGACTTTTCAAGCAAGTCCAGTTGCTCTCTTCTACCAACCACAGATTACTATGTACCTGGACGACTGAGTATCTTCACAGATATGTTTCTACGCACTTTGGGATGAGTTCCCTTCGACTGGTGCGGGAGTATGAGAGGACTTCCAGAAAACTGGCAGACATCTTAGCCAGAGAGGATCGTTCATTTTTGTCAACCTGGAACGACCATCACTGAACAGAGGTGGGTGTCTAAGACATCTTTTATCGGCCACCTACAATGCAGCCATCAGCATTCTGATTCGGATTCTATGATGATCCATGAGAGGATAAATACCGGATACTCCCTATTAGTCAGACAGAACTGAGGAAGCCTTTCGGATGAGAGGCGAAACGTCTTCAAGACTTTTCAAGCAAGTCCAGTTGCTCTCTTCAACCAACCACAGATTAGCGCTCTTATTCTTATCTCTACCTCCGTTTATATTTAAGGAGCTAATCCTTAAACTTCCCATGAGGAGAGTTGAAGAGGAAGAAAGAACCACAGAGAAATACACCAGTAGAAGAAAAGACACCCTCAGTGCTTTACCCATTTTATTTCTGTCTACAGAGAGGAGCTTCCCCCCTTTTTTCTTTTCTCAGTTTAGTCAGTAACTTTTTTTAATCGAAACCTTTTTTGCTTGTTCAGTTGCTCTTCACCAACTTCCTTTTTAATTTTTATAATCCACTTTATTAGTTTATCAACATCAGGGAAAAAAGTGTTCATGTCTACAGTATGTTTACCAAAAGTTTCATCCAGAAAATCATTTATTTAGTGCACTGTGTAAAGCTGCTTATCATCCTGTGATCATACATGAAAATCCCTCACCTTTCGGCGAAATTCGCCGTTTTGAAACCAAAATGGGTGACCTACGTGAATCGTGTAGATCCGATGAGAAAAAAAATTGGGGGGGGGGGGTTTGATATTGACCCAAAGGGCAAGGAGGTCGCTTCGCACCCATAGACAGTTCGTGCCGGTTTGCGCCTCCTCCTCCTGCTTTGATATTGACGCCATAGCGACAAGTACATCTCGCTGCGAAGGGCAAGCAGCGTCATTTCGCGCCTCTTCTCCTGCTGGCCAGAGCGTGCACACATCAGTCAGAGTGCAGACCAGACCACCAGAAGCTGGAAACTGGATTGAGTCATCGGACTGAATTTCCTACTTTTTTCAAACTTTCCTGATTGCTATCAAAACAAACAAAACTTCCGGCTTGATTAAAGAGGGCGCGCGCATCTTTTGACAATCCCTGTGTCCGAAATTGCTCGCTACTCACTATATAGAGCACTGTATAGTGGAGATCCCATTTTGTAGTGCTGTCCGTGCTGAAAGAAATCAAATTAAAAGCCTCAAATTTGATTTAATAAAAGACAGCAGCAAAGAAGTAAGTATTCATCCTTGATTTAAAAAGAGCTGAAAGCTGCAGGTACTTCCATATCTTGGCAGGCTGAGTGGTATGCTGGGGCACCTCTTGCCAGCAGACCAGGATATCCAGAGGGAACTTGTGCGGTTCAGTGTTGACCTGACCATCCCCAGCTTCAAGGAGGGAGAGAGCATCGTGGAGTGGTGGGGTCATGTCTTCGACAAACCAGACAAGTGCCCCTCCCTGGGTGCACTGGTTAAGTGTTGCCTCTCCATCTTTCATGGACCTAGAGTCGAGTCCTCATTTAGTCTGATGAATGATGTAATTGATCAAAGGAGTGGGAACATGAATGTGGAAACCTTTAATGCAATACAGACGGTCAAGTACACGCTGATGTCCAGGGGGAGACAGCAATGCAGCTCTTTAGAAGGGAGGACGTGAAGTTTGGGGAAGTGGACAGAACATTGTGCAAGAACATTAACTCTGCAGCAGCCACATACAAACCCCAGCAGAGGGTGAACAAGGAGGAAAAGTAGCAGAGCAAGTATGGCTCTCAAGCAACTTGCAGTGCTCAGCAGGCCAAGAAACCGACTGCTGAAGGAGAGAAGCGGGCGAGGCTGAAACATGTGGCAACTCAGCAAAAGCGGGCCATGGAGACACTGGTGGTCCAGGCAAATAACAGGAAAAAAATGATCACTATTCCTTGTGTGTTCTCCACTTTCTTCATTCTATTATTCACATTTTTTTCCAGGGCATAATTTCACTATAACTACATGTATTTGAATTTGTATTTGTACTGTATGTCCTTGTGCAAATGTCAATACAGTATACTTAGTTAGGAGGCTATAATATTTATTCTGGGGGAGGACCGCCCAAACAAAATAAACAACACCAGAGGCCACGTCACCACTCGCGCACCCTTCTCACCTTTTTCACCCCTGACCCGTTTTCATGCCTGTGTGATAAATAATCAGAAATATCGGAAAGGGACTCATCATCTAACATTTCTTCATCCTGGTCCATCTCACCTTCTAAACCCACTACTGCTGTCTCTTTAACCTGCTCGGTTTGCTGGGCGTTTCCCCCTGACTGAGCTGGGAACTGTTTGGGACAGTGTTTACTTCTCACTCATCCTCAGTCACGGCTTCACTTCCGGGTGTTTCCACTGCAGATGCCCCCTGAGCCACACCCCCCCGGTGTCTCCACCGCAGGTGTCCCGTCAGTGCCCGGTTGAGCCACCCCCCCCCCGGTGTCTCCGCCGCAGGTGTCCCGTCAGTGCCTGGCTGAGCCACCCCCCCCCGGTGTCTCCGCCGCAGGTGTCCCGTCAGTGCCCGGCTGAGCCACGCCCCCCGGTGTCTCCGCCGCAGGTGTCCCCTCAGTGTGAGTCTGAGACTCGATCCCAACCCGAGAGGAGCTGCCCTCCCTGGCCTCGGTGTCTAAACCCGAGTTTCTGTCCGCGGTCTCACTCTCCGCTTGCGCGCAGTGCAGACAGAAAAAGCGCTTGTGTCCAACATCTTCACACTCAAAACACTTCATATTTCCTGAACTCGCGTACACCATATAACACCCCTCCTCATATTTCACCCTAAATGAGATTGTGAATATTTTCCATTCACATGGTGTAATCGATATCTGTTCACACCACGGGTGAAGTGGACACTTGGTGAGTGAGTAGGCTGCCTACAGAGGGAGGATGTTTTAAACAACTTGAGTTTTATTCTAGATAAATTAAAATAATAATAAAACGTCAGTTTGTGGTAAAAGATCAGGACTTGATGTGATCCGAGACGTTTGTGTGACAGACGGTACAGCAGCTGCTCCCTCTGTGAAGCGAGAGTCTGAATCTCACACTCGACACAGGTGTGACAACCTACTCAGACGGGAAAGTCAGGCATCGCCATGACAACGGCTTCTCCGTTAGAGGAGGGGAAAGAGTTGTGAATCCTCTGATGATAAACGCACATCGGTATTCGCTTACAAGGCAACGATTTACTGCTCTATGGAGGGATAAATATTTTGGTATCTGTCGTTCAGAAGATCTCTCGGGACCGTGTTGATGGAACGGTTCTGTTGATGGAACGGTTCTGTTGATGGAACGGTTCTGTTGATGGAACGGTTCTGTTGATGGAACGGTTCTCTTGTGACGCCTCTCAGTGCACCGGTGTGTTATTTTCATGGATTAAAGTTTTCCGTCGCTACGACGGATTTCCGTCAACTGGGAGCGCTAAAGGTCAATAATGAGATTGATGCAGATCCGAGGAAAAAAAAAGGGGGGGGTGTAGGCCCATAGGTCTGACACCGATGTGATTTAGAACTTCACCAAGCTGCTGTGATTGCCTGTTGTTGAACCCTTTCTTGTGCTATGTTTGAGTATATGTAAAGGAATAAGTTGTTGCGCTAGATAGGCCTAAATAAATAAATACAGCCTCCGCTACTGTCTAGTCCCAGGGAGGCTCGGCGTAGGCAGCGAGCCGCGGTGCTCGGCTTGAGTTTTGTTTCTATCGGCAGCTCCAGCCCGACTTTGCACGCTTGTAACTCGGCCAGGGGAGGTCCCAGCCTCTCCAAACTTGGCAGCCAGCGACCTCTGCCCTCTCCCCAACGAACCAGCGCTGCCAGGGCGGGCCAGCCCCGCGCCTCGGGACACAATTCACCCCGAGGCGAGCCGCGGCGCTCCACATCAGTTTCCTTTTAACGGCGGCTCCACTGATGAAACAATCTGGCTGTCCTACTACTAGGCAGCTACTTGCCTACTACTAATACTAGGCCTATTGTAGTAGTAATAATAATAATAATGATATTTGCCTATTGAAAGGTGATCAGGTGAAAAATCTAAACAGCCCTGTTGAAGCCGCAGCAAGATCTATGCTATTAATCGTTTTGTAGGTTAAACAGGCTTCGGCAGACAACGTTCTGGAAAGGCCGTGTTTTTCTTTGGTTTGATTAGCCTACGATTTAATCTTTAAACATTATGGTTTCAGCAGTTCGCTTAAACATTGGAGGCTGCAGAGTCGGGCTGCAAGATTTCCCGACACTTGTTTAAGATGACAAACTTCATAGTAAGGAGAAAATAATTCCACAGTATTTAGTGCCTCGTCAGTCTCAAAAATTAATAGTGAAGGACCGACGCGAATTAAGTCCCAAAAAACCATCCCGTAGGCCTATATTTTACATTTTCAAAAAAGTCCGGAATTGGAAGTCGGTCAGTGGAGTGTAATGAAGTGTCTCATTCACTAAGCACAAAAGGTCAGAAAACAGTGGAGAAAACAGCTATTGCTTAAATAGGCTACTGATGTTTTACATTAGTAATTTAATGTATGTGACAGATTCATTGATTAAATAGATAAAGAAGCGAATACTCCAAAGCTCAAAATTCAGGAAAGTGGCTCCAGTGTCGCAAGTGCACAAGAACAGTTATTTGAAAGTTAACCTGATGAATTTGTGCGTGCGCGTGCGATTTCATGAAGAACCGGGACAATTGGCATTCGGTGAAAGATTCACACCTCTGACTCATTATATTCGCGCGCGCCCTCTCGCCCACTGCTGCTTCGGTTTCCCGATTTACACGCGTGTCTGAAGATGGAGTTTTCAGAAATCTCCACTCTGCCCAGAGTTTGCGAAAGTAGCTGTTTTCAGTGACTGAAACCTCCGTATAGGTGTGAATGAGAGGTGCAACCGAATAAATAAATATGCGTCTTTTTTATCCGGCTACATGTAGGCTATCACTGCGCAAAGCCTCTAATGTTGAAATGGTAGTAATATTTGTTAAAATAATAGAAGGCTAATTTCCACATTAATTGGTAAAATGGCCCAAGGGATGTGATGGGGGGATGGCCGTTTTATAAGGGGAATGATTTGAGATTTTTATTTCAGAAGGGGGATGCCCCCCCCACATCCCCCCCCCCCCCCCCCCCCCAACTCGAGTACTGCGTATAAGGCCACCGGATACAGGCCCTTCGATTTCCATCACTAGAGTGCGTCAAATTACTTTCGGTTTTGCCAGCATGGACGCGCTTCTTTTAAATGAAGGCACAGATGTGTCAGACATCGACAAAACGGTAAAGAATAAGTGGAGATGGGCTTGGCGAAATGAAATGGGCGATAATGGCAAGCTCCTGCTGCTGTGCCAAGGAAAAAGAAACAAAAACAGGCATCAGGTGTTGCCAAACTAGATGCCTTTGGCTTCACTGCGAAGAAGCAGAAAAAGTGAACTTTCACTTTACTTTTCTTGTTTTCTGGCTTTATTTCAACAGATTTTCTTATTTTTCTTTCTGTTCCACTCTTTTGAAAGCATGGTTCAAGTTCGACTGCACTTGCACTTTTCTCTGAACCACTGTTGTGCATTACTAAAGTATTGTTGAAATAAATTTGCACTTTGCACTGAAAACTTGATGTTTCATCATTTATAGTCAGTAATGACAATGGTAAAGTCTTGCCTTAGCTTTAGTCATTGTTAAAATTATGTAAATGTACTATAAGTAGGGGCCGAGGGGATAATGGACAACACGGCGTTTAAAATTTGACGCATCGCTGACGTGGTAGGGGCCAACGACATGGAGCTTTTTTTTCAGTCAGATGATTTTTTTTTGCTTTAATCCATGTATTTTACATTACAGTGATGTTGGAGGACTATTCAGGAAGTTATGCTAAGCTATTCTAAACAGTGTGTGTGTAAATCTAGCTAGCTGAGTAGCAGGTTGTGTTGCGCTGAGGTTCCTCCAGTGACGGCGCTTTAGTGTGACTTGAGCTAGTGCACTGACCTTTCCCTTTATACACGCTCCGGATCAGAGCCCTGGTGCATCATGGGAAATCTTCATTTATTGTTGTTTAGCCTCAAGGGTGAGATACGGGAGAAAAGATAAATAGATGGAGAAGAGAGCTGACAGCCAGTGATGGAGTGAGAGAGAGAGAGAGAGAGAGAGAGACGCTGTGGGACGGGATGGATAATGAAAAAAATGTCTGAATCATTTATGAGTCTGCAAAAACAAAACTGTTCTCCACTTATCTATGAATATCACCTGTCTATTCACTGTTTAAAGAAGAACTGAAGGCAAATTTATCAAAATTCGATTTCTCATTTTATTAAATATAGGAATGCGTTTCTGACAGATATTTTGTCGCTGCTATAGCAAGTTCTGAGTGTTTGAAATCTGCTCTGTAATATATCAGTCCGTATGTCAAAGCGATGGCCGTAAATGAGATTCGTTGAGACCTGTGCGAGACATCGTAGGACGGAAGTAAAACGTACAGCGGAACTCAAACCCTGTGTCCGAAATCACTCACTCGTTCACTCCTCCCTACTCCGTATATAGGGAATTACTCTATAGAGGACTATACAGTGAGCTCATCGGTAAAATGTAAAAACGCTTTCAGACACTAGTCCGTCGTGCTGGTATTTACATCATTACTGTCGCATGATTAAAACGTGCCGGATCAGTTGGCTGGTGGGTTTCAAAATAATAAATACATGCGTGTTTTTGTGATAAATCCATATTATACTGAGCGCATTTCCCACATTAATCAATACACAG
>NC_083578.1:1705267-1707767 GCF_027579695.1 Neoarius graeffei
TGTGTGTGTGTGTGTGTTCAAGTAGGTGGGACTGTGTGTGTGTGTGTGTGTGTGTGTGTGTGTGTGTTCAGTAGTGGGACTGTGTGTGTGTGTGTTCAGTAGGTGGGACTGTGTGTGTGTGTGTGGGTCTGTGTGTGTGTGTTCAGTAGGTGGGACTGTGTGTGTGTGTGTGTTCAGTAGGTGGGACTGAGTGGGTGTGTGTGTTCAGTAGGTGGGACTGTGTGTGTGTGTCAGTAGGTGGGGACTGTGTGTGTGTGTTCAGTAGGTGGGTGGTGTGTGGTCGTGTGTGTGTGTGTGTGTGTTCGAGTAGGTGGGACTGTGTGTGTGTGTGTTCAGTAGGTGGGACTGTGTGTGTGTGTGTTCAGTAGGTGGGACTGTGTGTGTGTGTGTGTTCAGTAGGTGGGACTGTGTGTGTGTGTTCAGTAGGTGGGACTGGTGTGTGTGTGTGTGTGTTCAGTAGGTGGGACTGTGTGTGTGTGTGTGTGTGTGTGTGTGTGTGTGTTCAGTAGGTGGGACTGTGTGTGTGTGTGTTCAGTAGGTGGGACTGTGTGTGTGTGTGTTCAGTAGGTGGGACTGTGTGTGTGTGTTCAGTAGGTGGGACTGTGTGTGTTGTGTGTGTGTGTGTTCAGTAGGTGGGACTGTTGTGTGTGTGTGTCAGTGTGTGTGTGCTGTGTGTGTGTGTTCAGTAGGTGGGACTGTGTGTGTGTGTCAGTAGGTGGCTGTGTGTGTGTGTGTGTGTGTGTGTGTGTTCAGTAGGTGGGACTGTGTGTGTGTGTGTTCAGTAGGTGGGACTGTGTGTGTGTGTGTGTTCAGTAGGTGGGACTGTGTGGTGTGTGTGTTCAGTAGGTGGGACTGTGTGTGTGTGTGGTTCAGTAGGTGGGACTGTGTGTGTGTGTGCCTGTGTGTGTGTCGTGTGTGTGTGTGTTCAGTAGGTGGGACTGTGTGTGTGTGTGTGTGTGTGTGTGTTCAGTAGGTGGGACTGTGTGTGTGTGTTCAGTAGGTGGGACTGTGTGTGTGTGTCAGTAGTGACTTGTGTGTGTTCAGTAGGTGGGACTGTGTGTGTGTGTGTTCAGTAGGTGGGACTGTGTGTGTGTGTGTGTGTGTGTGCTGTGTGTGTGTGTGTTCAGTAGGTGGGACTGTGTGTGTGTGTTCAGTAGGTGGGACTGTGTGTGTGTGTTCAGTAGGTGGGACTGTGTGTGTGTGTTCAGTAGGTGGGACTGTGTGTGTGTGTGTGTGTGAGGTGAGGACTGTGTGTGTGTGTGTGTGTGTGTTCAGTAGGTGGGACTGTGTGTGTGTGTGTTCAGTAGGTGGGACTGTGTGTGTGTGTGTTCAGTAGGTGGGACTGTGTGTGTGTGTGTTCAGTAGGTGGGACTGTGTGTGTGTGTGTGTTCAGTAGGTGGGACTGTGTGTGTGTGTGTTCAGTAGGTGGGACTGTGTGTGTGTGTGTGTTCAGTAGGTGGGACTGTGTGTGTGTGTGGTGTGTTCAGTAGGTGGGACTGTGTGTGTGTGTTCAGTAGGTGGGACTGTGTGTGTGTTCAGTAGGTGGGACTGTGTGTGTGTTCAGTAGGTGGGACTGTGTGTGTGTTCAGTAGGTGGGACTGTGTGTGTGTTCAGTGGTGGGACTGTGTGTGTGTGTTCAGTAGGTGGGACTGTGTGTGTGTTTCAGTAGGTGGGACTGTGTGTGTGTGTTCAGTAGGTGGGACTGTGTGTGTGTGTTCAGTAGGTGGGACTGTGTGTGTGTGTTCAGTAGGTGGGACTGTGTGTGTGTGTTCAGTGACTGTGTGTGTGTGGACTGTGTGTGTGTGTTCAGTAGGTGGGACTGTGTGTGTGTGTTCAGTAGGTGGGACTGTGTGTGTGTGTGTGTTCAGTAGGTGGGACTGTGTGTGTGTGTTCAGTAGGTTGGGACTGTGTGTGTGTGTGTTCAGTAGGTGGGACTGTGTGTGTGTGTGTTCAGTAGGTGGGACTGTGTGTGTTGTGTTGTGTGTGTTCAGTAGGTGGGACTGTGTGTGTGTGTTCAGTAGGTGGGACTGTGTGTGTGTGTTCAGTAGGTGGGACTGTGTGTGTGTGTTCAGTAGGTGTGTGTTGTGTGTGTGTGTGTTCAGTAGGTGGGACTGTGTGTGTGTGTGTGTTCAGTAGGTGGGACTGTGTGTGTGTGTTCAGTAGGTGGGACTGTGTGTGGTGTGTGTGTGTGTTCAGTAGGTGGGACTGTGTGTGTGTGTGCTGTAGGTGGACTGTGTGTGTGTGTGTGTGTTCAGTAGGTGGGACTGTGTGTGTGTGTTCAGTAGGTGGGACTGTGTGTGTGTGTGTTCAGTAGGTGGGACTGTGTGTGTGTGTTCAGTAGGTGGGACTGTGGTGTGTGTGTGTGTGTGTTCAGTAGGTGGGACTGTGTGTGTGTGTGTGTGTGTGTGTGTGTGTGTGTTCAGTAGGTGGGACTGTGTGTGTGTGTTCAGTAGGTGGGACTGTGTGTGTGTGTGTGGTGTGTGTGTGTGTTCAGTAGGTG
>NC_083578.1:1715267-1737767 GCF_027579695.1 Neoarius graeffei
TTCAGTAGGTGGGACTGTGTGTGTGTGTGTGTGTGTGTTCAGTAGGTGGGACTGTGTGTGTGTGTGTGTTCAGTAGGTGGGACTGTGTGTGTGTGTGTTCAGTAGGTGGGACTGTGTGTGTGTGTGTGTTCAGTAGGTGGGACTGTGTGTGTGTGTGGTGTGTTCAGTAGGTGGGACTGTGTGTGTGTGTGTGTGTGGGTGTGTGTGTGTGTGTTCAGTAGGTGGGACTGTGTGTGTGTGTGTGTGTGTGTGTGTGTTCAGTAGGTGGGACTGTGTGTGTGTGTTCAGTAGGTGGGACTGTGTGTGTGTGTGTGTGTGTGTTCAGTAGGTGGGACTGTGTGTGTGTGTGTTCAGTAGGTGGGACTGTGTGTGTGTGTGTGTGTGTGTGTGTGTGTGTGTGTGTTCAGTAGGTGGGACTGTGTGTGTGTGTGTGTGTTCAGTAGGTGGGACTGTGTGTGTGTGTTCAGTAGGTGGGACTGTGTGTGTGTGTTCAGTAGGTGGGACTGTGTGTGTGTGTGTGTGTGTGTGTGTGTGTGTTCAGTAGGTGGGACTGTGTGTGTGTGTGTTCAGTAGGTGGGACTGTGTGTGTGTGTGTGTTCAGTAGGTGGGACTGTGTGTGTGTGTTCAGTAGGTGGGACTGTGTGTGTGTGTGTGTGTTCAGTAGGTGGGACTGTGTGTGTGTGTTCAGTAGGTGGGACTGTGTGTGTGTGTTCAGTAGGTGGGACTGTGTGTGTGTGTGTGTGTGTGTGTGTGTGTGTGTGTGTGTGTTCAGTAGGTGGGACTGTGTGTGTGTGTGTGTGTTCAGTAGGTGGGACTGTGTGTGTGTGTGTGTGTGTGTTCAGTAGGTGGGACTGTGTGTGTGTGTGTGTTCAGTAGGTGGGACTGTGTGTGTGTGTGTGTGTGTGTTCAGTAGGTGGGACTGTGTGTGTGTGTGTGTGTGTGTGTGTGTGTGTGTGTGTTCAGTAGGTGGGACTGTGTGTGTGTGTGTGTGTGTGTGTGTGTTCAGTAGGTGGGACTGTGTGTGTGTGTGTGTGTGTGTGTGTGTGTTCAGTAGGTGGGACTGTGTGTGTGTGTTCAGTAGGTGGGACTGTGTGTGTGTGTTCAGTAGGTGGGACTGTGTGTGTGTGTTCAGTAGGTGGGACTGTGTGTGTGTGTTCAGTAGGTGGGACTGTGTGTGTGTGTGTGTGTGTTTGTGTGTGTTCAGTAGGTGGGACTGTGTGTGTGTGTGTTCAGTAGGTGGGACTGTGTGTGTGTGTTCAGTAGGTGGGACTGTGTGTGTGTGTGTGTGTGTGTGTGTGTTCAGTAGGTGGGACTGTGTGTGTGTGTGTTCATTAGGTGGGACTGTGTGTGTGTGTTCAGTAGGTGGGACTGTGTGTGTGTGTTCAGTAGGTGGGACTGTGTGTGTGTGTTCAGTAGGTGGGACTGTGTGTGTGTGTTCAGTAGGTGGGACTGTGTGTGTGTTCAGTAGGTGGGACTGTGTGTGTGTTCAGTAGGTGGGACTGTGTGTGTCTGTGTGTGTGTTCAGTAGGTGGGACTGTGTGTGTGTTCAGTAGGTGGGACTGTGTGTGTGTGTTCAGTAGGTGGGACTGTGTGTGTGTGTTCAGTAGGTGGGACTGTGTGTGTGTGTTCAGTAGGTGGGACTGTGTGTGTGTGTTCAGTAGGTGGGACTGTGTGTGTGTGTGTGTTCAGTAGGTGGGACTGTGTGTGTGTGTTCAGTAGGTGGGACTGTGTGTGTGTGTTCAGTAGGTGGGACTGTGTGTGTGTGTTCAGTAGGTGGGACTGTGTGTGTGTGTGTGTTCAGTAGGTGGGACTGTGTGTGTGTGTGTGTGTGTGTGTGTGTGTTCAGTAGGTGGGACTGTGTGTGTGTGTTCAGTAGGTGGGACTGTGTGTGTGTGTGTGTTCAGTAGGTGGGACTGTGTGTGTGTGTGTTCAGTAGGTGGGACTGTGTGTGTGTGTTCAGTAGGTGGGACTGTGTGTGTGTGTTCAGTAGGTGGGACTGTGTGTGTGTGTTCAGTAGGTGGGACTGTGTGTGTGTTCAGTAGGTGGGACTGTGTGTGTGTTCAGTAGGTGGGACTGTGTGTGTGTTCAGTAGGTGGGACTGTGTGTGTGTTCAGTAGGTGGGACTGTGTGTGTGTGTTCAGTAGGTGGGACTGTGTGTGTGTGTTCAGTAGGTGGGACTGTGTGTGTGTGTGTTCAGTAGGTGGGACTGTGTGTGTGTGTGTTCAGTAGGTGGGACTGTGTGTGTGTGTGTGTTCAGTAGGTGGGACTGTGTGTGTGTGTGTGTTCAGTAGGTGGGACTGTGTGTGTGTGTGTGTTCAGTAGGTGGGACTGTGTGTGTGTGTGTTCAGTAGGTGGGACTGTGTGTGTGTGTGTTCAGTAGGTGGGACTGTGTGTGTGTGTGTGTGTGTGTGTTCAGTAGGTGGGACTGTGTGTGTGTTCAGTAGGTGGGACTGTGTGTGTGTGTTCAGTAGGTGGGTGTGTGTGTGTGTGTTCAGTAGGTGGGACTGTGTGTGTGTGTGTGTGTTCAGTAGGTGGGACTGTGTGTGTGTGTGTGTGTTCAGTAGGTGGGACTGTGTGTGTGTGTGTTCAGTAGGTGGGACTGTGTGTGTGTGTGTGTGTGTGTTCAGTAGGTGGGACTGTGTGTGTGTGTTCAGTAGGTGGGACTGTGTGTGTGTGTGTGTGTGTGTGTTCAGTAGGTGGGACTGTGTGTGTGTGTTCAGTAGGTGGGACTGTGTGTGTGTGTGTTCAGTAGGTGGGACTGTGTGTGGGTGTTCAGTAGGTGGGACTGTGTGTGTGTGTTCAGTAGGTGGGACTGTGTGTGTGTGTTCAGTAGGTGGGACTGTGTGTGTGTGTTCAGTAGGTGGGACTGTGTGTGTGTGTGTGTGTTCAGTAGGTGGGACTGTGTGTGTGTGTTCAGTAGGTGGGACTGTGTGTGTGTGTGTGTGTGTGTGTGTGTGTTCAGTAGGTGGGACTGTGTGTGTGTGTGTGTTCAGTAGGTGGGACTGTGTGTGTGTGTGTGTGTGTGTGTGTGTGTGTGTGTGTGTTCAGTAGGTGGGACTGTGTGTGTGTGTGTGTGTGTGTGTGTGTGTGTGTTCAGTAGGTGGGACTGTGTGTGTGTGTTCAGTAGGTGGGACTGTGTGTGTGTGTTCAGTAGGTGGGACTGTGTGTGTGTGTGTGTGTGTGTTCAGTAAGTGGGACTGTGTGTGTGTGTTCAGTAGGTGGGACTGTGTGTGTGTGTGTGTGTGTGTGTTCAGTAGGTGGGACTGTGTGTGTGTGTTCAGTAGGTGGGACTGTGTGTGTGTGTTCAGTAGGTGGGACTGTGTGTGTGTGTGTGTGTGTTCAGTAGGTGGGACTGTGTGTGTGTGTGTGTGTTCAGTAGGTGGGACTGTGTGTGTGTGTGTGTGTGTGTGTGTTCAGTAGGTGGGACTGTGTGTGTGTGTTCAGTAGGTGGGACTGTGTGTGTGTGTGTGTGTGTGTGTGTTCAGTAGGTGGGACTGTGTGTGTGTGTGTGTTCAGTAGGTGGGACTGTGTGTGTGTGTTCAGTAGGTGGGACTGTGTGTGTGTGTGTGTGTGTGTTCAGTAGGTGGGACTGTGTGTGTGTGTGTTCAGTAGGTGGGACTGTGTGTGTGTGTTCAGTAGGTGGGACTGTGTGTGTGTGTGTGTGTGTGTGTGTGTGTGTGTGTGTTCAGTAGGTGGGACTGTGTGTGTGTGTGTGTTCAGTAGGTGGGACTGTGTGTGTGTGTTCAGTAGGTGGGACTGTGTGTGTGTGTGTTCAGTAGGTGGGACTGTGTGTGTGTGTTCAGTAGGTGGGACTGTGTGTGTGTGTGTGTGTGTGTGTGTGTTCAGTAGGTGGGACTGTGTGTGTGTGTTCAGTAGGTGGGACTGTGTGTGTGTGTTCAGTAGGTGGGACTGTGTGTGTGTGTTCAGTAGGTGGGACTGTGTGTGTGTGTGTTCAGTAGGTGGGACTGTGTGTGTGTGTTCAGTAGGTGGGACTGTGTGTGTGTGTGTGTGTGTGTGTGTGTGTGTGTGTGTGTTCAGTAGGTGGGACTGTGTGTGTGTGTGTGTTCAGTAGGTGGGACTGTGTGTGTGTGTTCAGTAGGTGGGACTGTGTGTGTGTGTGTGTGTGTGTTCAGTAGGTGGGACTGTGTGTGTGTGTGTGTGTGTGTGTGTGTGTGTGTGTGTGTTCAGTAGGTGGGACTGTGTGTGTGTGTTCAGTAGGTGGGACTGTGTGTGTGTGTGTGTGTGTGTGTGTGTGTGTTCAGTAGGTGGGACTGTGTGTGTGTGTGTGTTCAGTAGGTGGGACTGTGTGTGTGTGTGTGTGTGTGTGTTCAGTAGGTGGGACTGTGTGTGTGTGTGTGTGTTCAGTAGGTGGGACTGTGTGTGTGTGTTCAGTAGGTGGGACTGTGTGTGTGTGTTCAGTAGGTGGGACTGTGTGTGTGTGTTCAGTAGGTGGGACTGTGTGTGTGTGTTCAGTAGGTGGGACTGTGTGTGTGTGTGTTCAGTAGGTGGGACTGTGTGTGTGTGTGTTCAGTAGGTGGGACTGTGTGTGTGTGTGTTCAGTAGGTGGGACTGTGTGTGTGTGTTCAGTAGGTGGGACTGTGTGTGTGTGTGTGTGTGTGTGTGTGTGTGTGTTCAGTAGGTGGGACTGTGTGTGTGTGTGTGTGTTCAGTAGGTGGGACTGTGTGTGTGTGTGTTCAGTAGGTGGGACTGTGTGTGTGTGTGTTCAGTAGGTGGGACTGTGTGTGTGTGTTCAGTAGGTGGGACTGTGTGTGTGTGTGTGTTCAGTAGGTGGGACTGTGTGTGTGTGTGTGTGTGTGTGTGTGTGTGTTCAGTAGGTGGGACTGTGTGTGTGTGTTCAGTAGGTGGGACTGTGTGTGTGTGTGTTCAGTAGGTGGGACTGTGTGTGTGTGTGTTCAGTAGGTGGGACTGTGTGTGTGTGTGTGTGTGTGTGTGTGTTCAGTAGGTGGGACTGTGTGTGTGTGTGTGTTCAGTAGGTGGGACTGTGTGTGTGTGTGTGTTCAGTAGGTGGGACTGTGTGTGTGTGTGTGTGTGTGTGTGTTCAGTAGGTGGGACTGTGTGTGTGTGTGTGTGTGTGTGTTCAGTAGGTGGGACTGTGTGTGTGTGTGTGTGTGTGTGTGTGTGTGTGTTCAGTAGGTGGGACTGTGTGTGTGTGTTCAGTAGGTGGGACTGTGTGTGTGTGTTCAGTAGGTGGGACTGTGTGTGTGTGTGTTCAGTAGGTGGGACTGTGTGTGTGTGTGTGTTCAGTAGGTGGGACTGTGTGTGTGTGTGTGTGTGTGTGTGTGTGTGTGTGTGTTCAGTAGGTGGGACTGTGTGTGTGTGTGTGTTCAGTAGGTGGGACTGTGTGTGTGTGTTCAGTAGGTGGGACTGTGTGTGTGTGTGTGTGTGTGTGTGTTCAGTAGGTGGGACTGTGTGTGTGTGTGTGTGTGTTCAGTAGGTGGGACTGTGTGTGTGTGTTCAGTAGGTGGGACTGTGTGTGTGTGTTCAGTCGGTGGGACTGTGTGTGTGTGTTCAGTAGGTGGGACTGTGTGTGTGTGTTCAGTAGGTGGGACTGTGTGTGTGTGTGTGTGTGTGTTCAGTAGGTGGGACTGTGTGTGTGTGTTCAGTAGGTCGGACTGTGTGTGTGTGTGTGTGTGTGTGTTCAGTAGGTGGGACTGTGTGTGTGTGTGTGTGTGTGTGTGTGTGTGTTCAGTAGGTGGGACTGTGTGTGTTCAGTAGGTGGGACTGTGTGTGTGTGTGTGTGTGTGTGTGTTCAGTAGGTGGGACTGTGTGTGTGTGTGTTCAGTAGGTGGGACTGTGTGTGTGTGTTCAGTAGGTGGGACTGTGTGTGTGTGTTCAGTAGGTGGGACTGTGTGTGTGTGTGTGTGTGTGTGTGTGTGTGTGTGTGTGTTCAGTAGGTGGGACTGTGTGTGTGTGTGTGTGTGTGTGTGTTCAGTAGGTGGGACTGTGTGTGTGTGTTCAGTAGGTGGGACTGTGTGTGTGTGTGTTCAGTAGGTGGGACTGTGTGTGTGTCTTCAGTAGGTGGGACTGTGTGTGTGAGATGTTCAGTAGGTGGGACTGTGTGTGTGTGTGTGTGTGTGTGTGTGTGTGTGTGTGTTCAGTAGGTGGGACTGTGTGTGTGTGTGTGTGTTCAGTAAGTGGGACTGTGTGTGTGTGTGTTCAGTAGGTGGGACTGTGTGTGTGTGTGTTCAGTAGGTGGGACTGTGTGTGTGTGTTCAGTAGGTGGGACTGTGTGTATGTGTTCAGTAGGTGGGACTGTGTGTGTGTGTTCAGTAGGTGGGACTGTGTGTGTGTGTGTGTGTGTGTGTGTGTGTGTGTGTGTGTGTGTTTTCTCTGATGTTTCTATGTCTCCTCACATTCAGAACAGCTCAGTGACTATGGGTAGGAGAGTCATGAACAACAACACATGTTCTCTTTGAGCAAGCTCTCTCTCGGATCTCAACTAAAATGTCAGACTCTGTAGATGATTTACTGGAAATTTTTAATTTAAATATGACCCAAATTATGGATGATATTGCTCCATTCAAAATCAAAAGAGTCAATGACAAGCAGAAAGCATCATGGAAGCAGTACCCAGCTGTTAAATTGCTAAAGAGAGAATGTAGGAAGACTGAAAGAAAATGGCGCAAATCTAAACTTCATCTCATCTCATCTCATCTCATTATCTGTAGCCGCTTTATCCTGTTCTACAGGGTCGCAGGCGAGCTGGATCCTATCCCAGCTGACTACGGGCGAAAGGCGGGGTTCACCCTGGACAAGTCGCCAGGTCATCACAGGGCTGACACATAGACACAGACAACCATTCACACTCACATTCACACCTACGCTCAATTTAGAGTCACCAGTTAACCTAACCTGCATGTCTTTGGACTGTGGGGGAAACCGGAGCACCCGGAGGAAACCCACGGGGAGAACATGCAAACTCCGCACAGAAAGGCCCTCGCCGGCCACGGGGCTCGAACCCGGACCTTCTTGCTGTGAGGCGACAGCGCTAACCACTACACCACTGTGCCGCCCTGCTTTGTAAATATAATTATGAAATTGGTAAAGCAAGACAGTCTTTCTTCTCCAACATCATCAGCAGGAATATGAACAATGCCCGTGTGCTATTTTCAACAGTAGAGAAGCTAACTAATCCCCCACCACAATTAGCACCTGAACTTCTCTCAGTTAATAAATGCAATGAGTTTGCATCCTTCTTCAAAGGTAAAATTGATAAAATACGGCAGAATATTGCTCATAATATATCTCAGTTGCAAATAACTGAAAAGCTGCAATCACCAGTGACGCAGACAGACAACTTCAACACAATGTCAGAATTTTGTTTGATTGATTACGAGACTCTTGAAAAAACTGTACAAAATCTCAGTTCCTCAACATCTGAATTGGACATTCTGCCCACCAACTTTTTTAAGTCTGTTCTTCACCTCATAATTACAGATGTGCTTCAGATCATAAATACATCCCTAGAGACTGGCATTGTTCCTGTGTCCCTGAAAAAAGCCGTTGTAAAGCCCCTACTTAAAAAGAATAATCTGGATGCTTCAGTATTAAATAACTACAGGCCAATATCAAATCTACCATTCATCGGGAAAATCCTTGAAAAAATTGCCTTCAATCAATTAACTGCCTTCTTGATATCAAACAGCTGTTTTGATAACTTTCAGTCAGGATTTCGTGCCAATCACAGCACTGAAACAGCGCTGATTAAAGTTATAAATGACATATGTCTTAATACTGATGCAGGCAAAACATCAGTCCTGGTGTTACTGGACCTCAGTGCAGCTTTTGATACTGTTGATCACAACATACTGCTATATCGACTTGAACACTGGGTTGGGTTGACTGGTAAAGTTATCAATTGGTTAAAATCATACTTAAAAGATAGAAGCTTCTTTGTTACCATGGGAAATTGTACCTCAACATCAATGTCCTTGACCTGTGGTGTCCCCCAGGGGTCGATTCTTGGACCATTACTATTCAACCTTTATATGCTCCCACTTGGACAAATTATCAAGAACAACTCAATTTTGTATCACTGCTATGCAGATGACACCCAAATTTATCTTGCTCTATCACCTAATGATTATGCCCCCCTTGAATGTCTCTACCAGTGTATCGACCAAATCAACAACTGGATGTCACAAAATTTTCTTCAGCTGAACACAGATAAAACAGAAGTAATTCTATTTGGGCCCCTCCTAGAACTGCCACCTTATTGTGGTGGAGGGGTTTGTGTGCTTGAATGATCCTAGGAGCTATGTTGTCGGGGGCATTATGCCCCTGTTAGGGTTTCCCAAGGCAGACAGGTCCTAGGTGACAGGCCAGACCAAGAGCAGTTCACCAAAAAACCCCTATGGAGAAAAAATCCAGGACCGTGACGTCGCCCGGTAGGACGCAGCCGGGGCCCCACCCTGGAGCCAGGCCCGGGGTTGGGGCTCGTATGCGAGCGCTTGGTGGTCGGGCCTTTGCCCATGGGGCCCGGCCGGGCTCAGCCCGAAGAGGCGACGTGGGCCCGACCTCCTGTGGGTTCACCACCCACAGAGGTAGCAGTAGGGGTTTGGTGCAGTGTGGATTGGGTGGCAGTCGAAGGCAGGGGCCTTGACGACCTGACCCCCGGACACAGCGGCTGGCTGTTGGGACATGGAATGTCACTTCGCTGGGGGGGAAGGAGCCTGAGCTTGTGCGGGAGGTTGAGAGGTACCGGCTAGAGATAGTCGGGCTCACCTCCACGCACAGCTTGGGCTCTGGAACCCAGCTCCTCGAGAGGGGCTGGACTTTCCACTTCTCTGGAGTCGCCCATGGTGAGCGGCGGCGGGCTGGTGTGGGCTTCCTTATAGCTCCCCAGCTCAGCCGCCATGTGTTGGAGTTTACCCCAGTGAACGAGAGGGTCGCCTCTCTGCGCCTTCGGATTGGGGAGAGGGCTCTTGCTGTTGTTTGTGCCTACGGGCCAAATAGCAGTATAGAGTATCCGGCCTTCTTGGAGTCCCTGGGAGAGGTACTGAGGGGTGCTCAGACTGGGGACTCCATTGTGCTACTGGGGGACTTCAATGCTCACGTGGGCGATGACAGTGACACCTGGAGGGGCGTGGTTGGGAGGAACGGCCTCCCCGATCTGAACCCGAGTGGTGTTTTGTTATTGGACTTCTGTGCTAGTCACAGTTTGTCCATAACGAACACCATGTTCGAGCATAGGGGTGTCCATAAGTGCACGTGGCACCAGGACACCTTAGGTCGGAGGTCGATGATCGACTTTGTAGTCGTGTCATCTGATCTCCGACCCTATGTCTTGGACACTCGGGTGAAGAGAGGGGCTGAGTTGTCAACTGATCACCACCTGGTGGTGAGTTGGATCCGCTGGCGGAGGAGGAAGCTGGACAGACCTGGCAGGCCCAAACGTATGGTGAGGGTCTGCTGGGAACGTCTGGCCGAGCACTCTGTTGGGGAGGTCTTTAACTCCCACCTCCGGGAGAGCTTTTCCCAGCTTCCGAGGGAGGCGGGGGACATTGAGTCTGAGTGGACCATGTTCTCTACCTCCATTGTGGACGCAGCTGTTCGGAGCTGTGGCCGCAAGGTCTCCGGTGCCTGTCGTGGCGGCAATCCCCGAACCCGGTGGTGGACACCGGAAGTAAGGGATGCCGTCAAGCTGAAGAAGGAGTCCTATCGGGCCATGTTGACCTCCGGGACTCCTGAGGCAGCCGACGGGTATCGGCAGGCCAGGCGTGCTGCAGCTCGGGCAGTTGCGGAGGCAAAAACTCGGAACTGGGAGGAGTTCGGGGAGGCCATGGAGAAGGACTATCGGTCGGCCTCGAAGAAATTCTGGCAAACCGTCCGGCGCCTCAGGAGGGGGAAGCAGTACTCTGCCAACACTGTTTACAGTGCGGGTGGGGAGCTGTTGACCTCGACTGGGGACATTGTCGGGCGGTGGAAGGAATACTTTGAGGATCTCCTCAATCCCACCGTCATGTCTTCCACTGAGGAGACTGAGGCTGATGACTCAGAGGTGGACTCGTCCATTACCCAAGCCGAAGTCACTGAGGTGGTTTGCAAGCTCCTCGGTGGCAAGGCACCGGGGGTGGATGAGATCCGCCCTGAGTATCTCAAGTCTCTGGATGTTGTGGGGCTGTCTTGGTTGACACGCCTCTGCAACATCGCGTGGCGGTCGGGGACAGTGCCTCTGGAGTGGCAGACTGGGGTGGTGGTCCCTCTTTTTAAGAAAGGGGACCGGAGAGTGTGCTCCAATTATAGGGGAATCACACTTCTCAGCCTCCTAGGGAAAGTTTACTCCAGGGTACTGGAGAGGAGAATTCGACCGATAGTCGAACCTCGGATCCAGGAGGAACAATGCGGTTTTCGTCCTGGTCGCGGAACACTGGACCAGCTCTATACCCTTCATAGGGTGCTCGAGGGTTCATGGGAGTTTGCCCAACCAGTCCACATGTGCTTTGTGGATCTGGAGAAGGCATTCGACCGTGTCCCCCGTGGTATTCTGTGGGGGGTGCTTCGGGAGTATGGGGTTCGGGGCTCTTTGCTAAGGGCTGTCCGGTCCCTGTACGAACGGAGCAGGAGTCTGGTTCGCATTGCCGGCAGTAAGTCAGACCTGTTCCCAGTGCATGTTGGACTCCGTCAGGGCTGCCCTTTGTCACCGGTTCTGTTCATAATTTTTATGGACAGAATTTCTAGGCGCAGCCAGGGGCCGGAAGGAATCCTGTTTGGGAACCACAGGATTTCATCTCTGCTTTTTGCGGATGATGTTGTCCTGTTGGCTTCTTCAAACCAGGACCTTCAGCATGCACTGGGGCGGTTTGCAGTCGAGTGTGAAGCGGCTGGGATGAGAATCAGCACCTCCAAGTCCGAGGCCATGGTTCTCGACCGGAAAAGGGTGGCTTGCCCTCTCCAGGTTGGTGGAGAAGTCCTGCCTCAAGTGGAGGAGTTTAAGTATCTCGGGATCTTGTTCACGAGTGAGGGAAGGATGGAGCGTGAGATCGACAGGCGGATCGGTGCAGCCTCCGCAGTGATGCGGTCGCTTTACCGGTCCGTCGTGGTGAAGAAGGAGCTGAGCCAAAAGGCGAAGCTCTCAATTTACCGGTCGATCTACGTTCCGACTCTCACCTATGGTCATGAGCTTTGGGTAATGACAGAAAGAACAAGATCGCGGATACAAGCGGCTGAAATGAGTTTCCTTCGCAGGGTGGCTGGGCGCTCCCTTAGAGATAGGGTGAGAAGCACAGTCACTCGGGAGGAGCTCGGAGTAGAGCCGCTGCTCCTCCACATCGAGAGGAACCAGCTGAGGTGGCTCGGGCATCTTTTTCGGATGCCTCCTGGACGCCTCCCTGGGGAGGTGTTCCAGGCATGTCCCCCCGGGAGGAGGCCCCGGGGAAGACCCAGGACACGCTGGAGGGACTATGTCTCTCGGCTGGCCTGGGAACGCCTCGGTGTTCTTCCCGAGGAGCTGGCCGAGGTGTCTGGGGAAAGGGAAGTTTGGGCTTCCATGCTTAGACTGCTGCCTCCGCGACCCGGTCCTGGATAAGCGGAAGAAGACGAGACGAGACGAGAATTCTATTTGGGAAAAAAGATGAAAGACTCAGGATTACCACTATTCTTGACACAAAGGGGATTAAAACAAAAGATATGGTTAAAAATCTTGGTGTTTTCATTGACAGCGAGCTAAACTTTGACAGTCACATGAAAGCAATCACTAAATCGGCATTTTATCACCTAAAAAACATTTCCAAACTAAGAGGACTTATGTCAAAAAATGATCTGGAAAAACTAATACATGCCTTCATCTCTAGTAGGGTTGATTACTGCAATGGCCTTTTCACAGGCCTGCCAAAAAAGACCATCAAACGACTTCAGGTGATTCAAAATGCAGCGGCGAGGGTTCTCACACGAACAAAAAGAACAGAGCACATTACTCTAATTCTAAGGTCCCTTCACTGGCTTCCAGTAAGCTACAGAATTGACTTTAAAGCATTGCTGCTGGTGTACAAATCTCTAAATGGTACAGGGCCCAATTACCTCTCTGATATGTTGCAGCGGCCTAACCCAATCAGATCTACCAGATCGCAGCAGCAAAATTTACTGGTAAAACCTGTTGTTAAAACAAAGTGTGGTGAAGCAGCTTTTAGCTACTATGCAGTACAGCTATGGAACCAACTGCCAGAGGACATCAAAAATGCTCCTGCTGTTGGCAGCTTCAAATCTAGACTAAAGGCCAAGCTGTTCTCAGATGCTTTCTGCTAATTGATAAATATCATCATCTTTACATGTTTTAGACTTAACTTTTACAGTCTTTGCATGTGGCTGGTAAAAGAGAGCAACTGGACTTGTTTGAAGATTCTTGAAGACGTTTCACCTCTCATCCGAAAGGCTTCTTCAGTTCTGTCTGACTAGTAGGGAGTATCAGGTATTTATCCTCTCATGGATGAAAAGCTCATCTAAGGTGTCGTTGAGTCATCCTGTTGGTGTGGGTCACTGAGGGCTGAATGTGAACGGCCTCGAGAGTCGTTAGGGTGATCAATGGATTGCCTGTTAAGGTGATCAATGGAATGCTGATTCTCTCTGTCCTGTGAGCCACTGAAAACAGCTGGGTTTTGGTGTGCATTCAGTTGTCTGGGAAGTGTGCCAAGGACTGCATTGTAGGTGGCTGATAAATTATGTCTTAGGTGGGGTTTACATTAGACCGTATCAGCGGATCATCAGATTAGCGTTTTTAAAACGATTAGTGTGCACACAGCAATGCCAATACATGGATACGCTTGGCTCCGCAGGCATCCTGCACTCCAAATCACTCCACCCTGAACAGCGAGTGCCCTCTGGAGGGTGCGCACTCCGGCCCTGCGCAGCTCACAGAGCACGCGAGTGAAGTGCACGAGCAGTGATTTGGGACTGAGCCGCTGTGTGTGTGATCTCAGTGCATGTCGGGCATGCGCGTCACTTACCACTTGCAAGTGGAAGGATGGCAAGCCTAAAGACAATCATAACTACACAATGGGCAGTATTTGCATCAGTATTTGCAGTATTTTCATACTTTTATACTCTTTAATGAAAGGTGATACAAGGTGGAAGTCCGCGCCATTTTTCAGCAGTCGTGTCACATGACCAACGCCAGCGAATCAGGAAGGTGGATGTCACAGTGACGTTGTCCAATGACGACGCCAGCTAGAGCTCAGCACAGCGTATCCGCGTATCCGCGTATTCTCAATGTTTACACAGCACCAGACCAGACACGATCTGGATTGAATACGTGGACCCTGGCGGATTGAATACGTGGACCCTGGCGGATTCCCGTTTCCAGGCGTTTTAATGTAAACGGACAGTGCATCCGCGAAGAAAACGAGACAGATACGGTCTAATGTAAACTTGGCCTTAGACCCCCACCTCTGTTCAGTGATGGCCGTTCCAGGTCGACAAAAATGGCTTCTTTAACTCCTCGCTCATACCAACGATCCTCTCTGGCTAAAATGCGTACGTTGCAATCCTGAAATGAGTGTCCTTTGTTGTTAAGATGAAGGTAGACAGCAGAGTCATGGCCTGAGGAACTGGCTCTCCTGTGTTGAGTTATACGCCTGTGAAGCGGTTGTTTGGTTTCACCAATATACGAGTCCGTGCATTGCTCACTGCACTGAATTGCATACACTACTTTGTCCTGTTTGTGTCTGGGTATTCTGTCCTTAGGGTGGACCAGTTTCTGCTTCAGGGTGTTACTGGGTCTGAAACGTACCGGAATGTTGTGTTTGTAGAAGATCCTCCTGAGTTTCTCAGATAGACCAGAAATGTAGGGAATGACAATGTTCTTGTGTTTGTTCCTGTTATCCTCCTTGTCTGTTATGTTCCTTTTTCTGCTCTTGAAGAAAGATCAGTTGGGATACCCACAGTTCTGAAGTGCTTTCCTGATGTGATTCTGCTCCTTCTCTTTTCCCTCTACCGTTATAGGGATGTTCTGAGCCCTGTGTTGCAAGGTCCTAATGACCCCCAATTTATGTTCCAGTGGGTGGTGAGAGTCGAAGAGTAGGTACTGGTCTGTGTGTGTGGGTTTCCGGTAGACCTCGATGCTAAGGCTTCTGTCTTGTCTAATGTGTACATCACAATCCAAGAAGGCTAGATTATTCCCACTGACGTCCTCCTGAGTGAAATTGATGTTGATATCCACTGCATTGATGTGTTTAGAGAAGGCTTCCACTTCATGGGTTTTGATTTTACCCCAGGTGTCATCCACATATCTGAACCAGTGGCTGGGAGCAACTCCTGAAAAAGTGGTCAAAGCTTTATGTTCCACTTCCTCCATGTAAAGATTGGCCACAATAGGGGACACCGGTGAGCCCATGGCACATCCATGCTTCTGTCTGTAGAAACTTTCATTAAACTGGAAATAAGTGGTAGTCAGGCAGAGGTCAAGCAGGGTGCAAATCTGGTCCGTGGTGAGGTTCGTTCTATCCAGTAAGGTGTTGTCTTGAAGGAGTCGTTTTCTAACAGATTCAACTGCTTCTGTGGTGGGAATGCAGGTGAAAAGAGAAGTGACATCGTAAGAAACCATGGTTTCATCTAAGTCTAGTTTGAGGTCTGCAACTTTAGTGGCAAAATCTTGGGAGTTTTTGACGTGATGTAGCGTATTCCCAACAAGAGGAGCCAGGATGGTGGCTAGGTGTTTGGCAATGTTATAGGTGACAGAGTTTATACTGCTGATGATAGGTCTGAGTGGAGCTCCTTCCTTGTGAATCTTGGGGAGTCCGTATATGAGAGGAATGGCTTCCCCAGGGTACAATCTGTAGTACAGAGATCGGTTGATGGCTTGGTCCTTTTCTAGTTGTTGCAGGCAGCTAACAACTTTCTTTTTGTAACAACTGGTGGGCTCCCGCCTTAAGGTTTCATAGGTGGTTGTGTCGCTGAGGAGACTGGTCATCTTTGAGTGGTAGTCCACTATGTTTAGCACCACTGTGCATCTCCCTTTGTCAGCAGGAAGGATGGTGATGTCCCGGTCTCTTTGAAGCAATGTAAGAGCTCTCCTTTCTTGGCTGGTGAGGTTGGAGGGGGGTGCTTTTGCACTGGACAGAGCAGCTGATACCTTCAGTCTAAGTTGTTCTGCCTCTGTGTTGGTCAGATTGTTGTTTCTGATGGCTGACTCTGTGGCTGTGATGAGATCTACCACTGGTATCCGCTCTGGTGAAACTGCAAAGTTAAGTCCCTTGGATAAAACATCTTTCTCTGGTTGGGTGAGTACCCTGTCAGATAAGTTCTTCACCCATTTCTCTTCTATGTCCGGTTGTGTAGCCTGGTCAGATTTCTTCCTCCAAGTCAGCACTTCTGTCTTCCTGGAGGAGGTGGTTTTAGACAGCAATGTTTGGAATTTGCATATCTGTCGTTCCTTGCCTTTGGTATGTTGTGAAATCTGTGCCTTCTCCACGAAATCAGAGACTCGTTCCAAAACTTCACTGGGAAGAAGTACTGTCAACTCTTCAAACATCAGTTCAGTCTTGTTCAGTCTTGTTTTTTACCACCCACAGTTACTATGACCTGGATGACTGAGAATCTTCACAGACACAGTCTTTGCATGTTTTAAACTTTACTTAACTTTTATTCTATTTTATTCTGCTGTTTTTTACTGAACTTTTACTTCATTTTATTACTTTATTCCTACTATTGTTTAATTCTTGTATAATTTTTATTTTTCTCTCTTCTTCCCCCTTTATTTTATGTAATTTTATTTTCTATTGTTTACTGTTTTTCCTTTACCTCTGTAAAGCACATTGAACTGCCACTGGGTATGAAATGCACTATAGAAATAAACTTGCCTTGCCTTGTGTGCGTTCAGTAGGTGGGACTGTGTGTGTTCAGTAGGTGGGACTGTGTGTGTGTGTGTGTGTGTGTGTGTGTGTGTGTGTGTGTGTGTGTGTGTGTGTGTGTGAGTGAGATGTTCAGTAGGTGCGACTGTGTGTGTTCAGTAGGTGGGACTGTGTGTGTTCAGTAGGTGGGACTGTGTGTGTGTGTGTGTGTGTGTGTGTGTGTGTGAGATGTTCAGTAGGTGGGACTGTGTGTGTGTGTGTGTGTGTGAGATGTTCAGTAGGTGGGACTGTGTGTGGTGTTCAGCAGGGGTGTCACGATTCAGTTCGGTTCATTGAAAATCGAATCGGTAGCAGTACAATTCGATTTCGATTCGTCATACTTCAATTTCGATTCGATTCATGAATTACTTACTTCACAGCTTTTCTAATTTATTTCATTTAAATTACAAGACAAGACATCGTTCTAATATGCATCGGCCGCGAAAGTAAACAAGCAGCATTATTTCCTTCAACGTACTGTTACATACAAGCTGATTGGATTGCTCGTTCCCCTATTGACCAATCACTGTTGATTTTACTTTGCTGACTCGTGTAAAGCTACATACATTTTCTAGTTTCGTATTTAGACATTTCGTAATATTTGGAATGTTGGCGATAAGTATCTCACTCCAAAACAATTATAATTAACTAGTTGACACGCTGGTAATTAATTCACTTCAAACATAAGCCAATACACATTTTAAATAAAGTACGAAAACGTAGTTTCAACTTCGTGTCCCTTGACAACAAAATGGCGGACGAAGCTCCGCTTCGAAATGCCCTGGCTAATTTAAAATCTAAAGTTTGGGAATACTTTGGATTCAGGGGTGAGTCAAAGGAAACTGCTACTTGCAAATCATGTTATACTGATATTACATGCAAAACCGGCTCCACCACGAACTTATTTAATCATCTCAAACGAAAACACAATGTCGATGTGAACGAGTTACGTGGGAAATCAGGGTCTGGCGATGCCGAACGCCATGCAAGTATTAGTGGTACTAGTGGACAGCAAACTTTATTCCAAGCAGTGGCTAAGTCAAAGCTTGGTGATGACCGCAAAACCATGATAACTAAAGCTATAGGTGCATATTTGGCTCATGACATGAGGCCCTACTCCACCATTGATAAACTTGGGTTTCAAAATATGATACAGGTTTTGGAACCAAGGTATTCATTGCCTTGTCGAACACATTTTAGTCAAACTATCATTCCTGGATTATTCAGCAGTGTGAAGGATAGAGTTGTGAAGGCCATTGAAAAAGCAGAAAGTGTATCTATCACTACAGATTCATGGACATCAAGGGCCACAGAAAATTACATAGCTGTGACAGCACATTATGTAAATGAAGAGTGGAGAGTTGAAAATTTTGTTCTTGAAACCCACAAATTTTCGGAATCCCATACAGCTGAAAATCTTGCCAAGTGTTTGAAAGAAACTGTAGTGTCATGGAAATTAGAGAGAAACGGGAAAGGGCCATCCGTCACAACGGACAATGCAGCAAACATAGTCAAGGCAGTGAAAGAGACTGGGTTTGAGCCACACATAACTTGCTTTGCTCACACCCTAAACTTGGCTACACAGCGTGGATTAAAAGTGCCACAGATGGAAAGATTACTCAGTAGGGTGAGGCGAGTGGTGAGTTTCTTTCACAAAAGTACCTCAGCTACAAGTGCGCTCACACTAATGCAAGCTAAACTTGAACTGCCAAAAAACAGACTTGTGATGGATGTTACAACCCGTTGGAACTCAACGTATGACATGTTGGAAAGGTATGTGCAACAGCAAGCTGCAGTTTTTGCTGCGATACTTGAGCTGAAAAAAAAAGATCAAAGACCTGGTCACACTGTCTGACGAGGACATTCTCAACATTGAAACCATTCTCCAAGTTCTGAAGCCAATAAAAACAGTAACTACAAAGATGTGCAGCCAAACACATCCAACTGTATCAATGATCCATCCATTCAAAGAGATGCTCCTGAAACACTTGAAGAGATCTTCTGGGGACAACACCCTGGTTGCTGATGTGAAGAAGGTCATTCGATCTGACTTGGAATCCAGGCAAGTTTAATAGTTTATTATATCTTACATTTTAATTTGATAAATGATAACAAAAGAATTTCAAAAGTGAAAAAAATTGTCATAAATTAACAATTGTAAATGTTAACGATTCTTAAAATTGTATCAAATATAAATATATATATTATGTAAAAAATAAAAAAATAAAAATATTAACAACATATATAATAAAATAAATAATAAACCAATAAATTTCACAAAAATAAAATATCAACAATTTAACAATAATTCAAACATTTTTTTCATCATTATAAAATAGTTAAGAAAATAAATGTATTAATTTATCAGCAATTCATTAGACAAAAGCAATTTCAACAAACAATAATTGGTGAAAATTTTATTTTCAGGTATACAGGTGGTGTGCTAGATTACCTTCTAACAACCTCAGCTGTGGACCCAAGGTTCAAAAGCATGCCTTATCTAGACGAAGCCGGAAGACACAAGGTTTACCAGGCACTTCAAGACGCAGCCATTCAGTTCCACCAGTCTCATGTTGAGGTAAATAACTTGGCATTGTGAATTGAATTCCAATTCAAAATTATAACAAAACCAATGTATCACAATTTTTAATACATCATATTCAAACTTTAGTAAAACCAGATCAAAAACAGTTTTAGGGGAATGGGAGGATGGTAGAGGACAGAGGGAATATCATACTTTTCAAATTTCATTGGTTTATTTTTCATCACTTTAGTTTGTAAAATAATGGAAAAAAATGGGAAATGTTTTAATAATATTTATTTGCAAATGAAAAATGAAATAGTGAAAATTCTAATTTGCAGGCTGTAAGAATCAAGACTGAACCAGGAGAGCAATCTGGCCCAGCACTTCCCACTCTGCCTACCACAGATCTTGAAAATGAAGAGGTGCAACTGCAAGCTGAGACAACAGAACCAGTGCTGAAAACAGAAAACAGAGAAGAATCACATTCTGATCTTAGTGATCTCTTTGGTGATGTGTTTGTTGTTAAAGTAGAGGAGGGTCTGAGTGTCTATGAGAGACTGGATGCAGAAGTGAAATCCTACAGGAATGATGAGTTCCTTGCCCTTGAAGGGGACCCACTGCTGTGGTGGAGGGGAAGGGAGGGAAAGTATCCCCTCTTAGCCAAGTATGCCAAGTGTTGTTTAAGTGTACTAGCAACAAGTGTGGCAAGCGAGAGGGTGTTTTCCACAGCAGGTGATATAGTTACTGCTCAGAGGGCATGTCTGAGCAGTGACAATGTTGACAAGCTAGTCTTCCTGGCCAAAAACATGATCATCCCAGATGATTTGCAGTAAATCTGTAACTCTGTGGTATTGGTACACTACATAAACTTGTTTGTTTTAAGTTAATGTTGACTGTTAGTGTTTGACATTAGTAGACACTAGCCAGGTAGGGTCATACTAGGCTGATAGCCAAAACCTTATGATGTTATCCTAAACAATGTGTATTTCACTATTTTGATTTTAAGTCTTCCTTGTAAGTGGCTAGGAACATGATCCTTCCAGATGGTTTGTACTTTTGCAGTGAATCTGTGACAGTGAATATCTGGTTTACAAAGTGTAAACTTATTTGTTTATTTTGAGTTAATGTTGACTGTTGACTGAAAATTTTACCTTTGTGTAACAGTTTTCAAATTAAAGTGAAACTAGTCAAAGTACATCATTTCTTACGTGTTTATCAACTTAAAGTGAATCGAAAAGAATCGAATCGAGTACTAATAATCGATAATCGTATCGAATCGAAGAGTGAGTGAATCGTGACACCCCTAATGTTCAGTAGGTGGGACTGTGTGTGTGATGTTCAGTAGGTGGGACTGTGTGTGTGTGTGTGTGAGATGTTCAGTAGGTGGGACTGTGTGAGATGTTCAGTAGGTGGGACTGTGTGAGATGTTCAGTAGGTGGGACTGTGTGAGATGTTCAGTAGGTGGGACTGTGTGTGATGTTCAGTAGGTGGGACTGTGTGAGATGTTCAGTAGGTGGGACTGTGTGAGATGTTCAGTAGGTGGGACTGTGTGAGATGTTCAGTAGGTGGGACTGTGTGTGATGTTCAGTAGGTGGGACTGTGTGTGATGTTCAGTAGGTGGGACTGTGTGAGATGTTCAGTAGGTGGGACTGTGTGAGATGTTCAGTAGGTGGGACTGTGTGAGATGTTCAGTAGGTGGGACTGTGTGAGATGTTCAGTAGGTGGGACTGTGTGAGATGTTCAGTAGGTGGGACTGTGTGTGTGTGTGTGTGTGTGTGTGTGTGTGTGTGTGAGTGAGATGTTCAGTAGGTGGGACTGTGTGAGATGTTCAGTAGGTGGGACTGTGTGTGATGTTCAGTAGGTGGGACTGTGTGTTGTGTGTGTGTGTGTGTGTGTGTGTGTGTGTGTGTGTGTGTGTGAGATGTTCAGTAGGTGGGACTGTGTTGTGTGTGTGTGTTGTGTGTGTGTGTGAGATGTTCAGTAGGTGGGACTGTGTGTGTGTGTGTGTGTGTGTGTGTGTGTGTGTGTGTGTGTGTGTGTGTGAGATGTTCAGTAGGTGGGACTGTGTGTTGTGTGTGTGTGTGTGTGTGTGTGTGTGTGTGTGTGTGTGATGTTCAGTAGGTGGGACTGTGTGTGTGTGTGTGTGTGTGTGTGTGTGTGTGTGTGTGAGATGTTCAGTAGGTGGGACTGTGTGTTGTGTGTGTGTGTGTGTGTGTGTGTGTGTGATGTTCAGTAGGTGGGACTGTGTGTGTGTGTGTGTGTGTGATGTTCAGTAGGTGGGACTGTGTGTGTGTGTGTGTGTGTGTGTGTGTGTGTGTGTGTGTGTGTGTGTGTGTGTGAGATGTTCAGTAGGTGGGACTGTGTGTGTGTGTGTGTGTGTGTGTGTGTGTGTGTGTGTGTGTGTGTGTGTGTGAGATGTTCAGTAGGTGGGACTGTGTGTGTGTGTGTGTGTGTGTGTGTGTGTGTGTGATGTTCAGTAGGTGGGACTGTGTGTGTGTGTGTGTGTGATGTTCAGTAGGTGGGACTGTGTGTGTGTGTGTGTGTGATGTTCAGTAGGTGGGACTGTGTGTGTGTGTGTGTGTGTGTGTGTGTGTGTGTGTGTGTGTGAGATGTTCAGTAGGTGGGACTGTGTGTGTGTGTGTGTGTGTGTGTGTGTGTGTGTGTGTGTGTGTGATGTTCAGTAGGTGGGACTGTGTGTGTGTGTGTGTGTGTGTGTGTGTGTGTGTGTGTGTGTGTGTGTGTGTGAGATGTTCAGTAGGTGGGACTGTGTGTGTGTGTGTGTGTGTGTGTGTGTGTGTGTGTGTGTGTGAGATGTTCAGTAGGTGGGACTGTGTGTGTGTGTGTGTGTGTGTGTGTGTGTGTGTGTGTGTGTGTGATGTTCAGTAGGTGGGACTGTGTGTGTGTGTGTGTGTGTGTGTGTGTGTGTGTGAGATGTTCAGTAGGTGGGACTGTGTGTGTGTGTGTGTGTGTGTGTGTGTGTGTGTGTGTGTGTGTGTGTGATGTTCAGTAGGTGGGACTGTGTGTGTGTGTGTGTGTGTGTGTGTGTGTGTGTGTGTGTGTGTGATGTTCAGTAGGTGGGACTGTGTGTGTGTGTGTGTGTGTGTGTGTGTGTGTGTGTGTGTGTGTGAGATGTTCAGTAGGTGGGACTGTGTGTGTGTGTGTGTGTGTGTGTGTGTGTGATGTTCAGTAGGTGGGACTGTGTGTGTGTGTGTGTGTGTGTGTGTGTGTGTGAGATGTTCAGTAGGTGGGACTGTGTGTGATGTTCAGTAGGTGGGACTGTGTGTGATGTTCAGTAGGTGGGACTGTGTGAGATGTTCAGTAGGTGGGACTGTGTGAGATGTTCAGTAGGTGGGACTGTGTGTGATGTTCAGTAGGTGGGACTGTGTGTGATGTTCAGTAGGTGGGACTGTGTGTGATGTTCAGTAGGTGGGACTGTGTGAGATGTTCAGTAGGTGGGACTGTGTGAGATGTTCAGTAGGTGGGACTGTGTGAGATGTTCAGTAGGTGGGACTGTGTGTGTGTGTGTGTGTGTGAGTGAGATGTTCAGTAGGTGGGACTGTGTGAGATGTTCAGTAGGTGGGACTGTGTGTGATGTTCAGTAGGTGGGACTGTGTGTGATGTTCAGTAGGTGGGACTGTGTGTTGTGTGTGTGTGTGTGTGTGTGTGTGTGTGTGAGATGTTCAGGAGGTGGGACTGTGTTGTGTGTGTGTGTTGTGTGTGTGTGTGAGATGTTCAGTAGGTGGGACTGTGTGTGTGTGTGTGTGTGTGTGTGTGTGTGTGTGTGTGTGTGTGTGTGAGATGTTCAGTAGGTGGGACTGTGTGTTGTGTGTGTGTGTGTGTGTGTGTGTGTGTGTGATGTTCAGTAGGTGGGACTGTGTGTGTGTGTGATGTTCAGTAGGTGGGACTGTGTGTGTGTGTGTGTGTGTGTGTGTGTGTGTGTGTGTGTGTGTGTGTGAGATGTTCAGTAGGTGGGACTGTGTGTGTGTGTGTGTGTGTGTGTGTGTGTGTGTGTGTGTGTGTGTGTGTGTGTGAGATGTTCAGTAGGTGGGACTGTGTGTGTGTGTGTGTGTGTGTGTGATGTTCAGTAGGTGGGACTGTGTGTGTGTGTGTGATGTTCAGTAGGTGGGACTGTGT